>NC_142929.1:104755013-104765013 GCF_046866305.1 Octopus bimaculoides
GTTCGTTTTCTATGTTTTTGTTTTTATGTTTTCGTTTCTCATTGTGTTCAACGTTTTTTTGATGTCCTGTACCCACATGTGCATGTATATGTACGTATATATGTAGGTATACTCTTTACTCTTTTACTTGTTTCAGTCATTTGACTGCGGCCATGCTGGAGCACCACCTTTAGTCGAGCAAATCGACCCCGGGACTTATTCTTTGTAAGCCTAGTACTTATTCTATCGGTCTCTTTTTGCCGAACCGCTAAGTGACGGGGACATAAACACACCAGCATCGTTTGTCAAGCAATGCTAGGGGGACAAACACAGACACACAAACACACACACACACACACACACACACACACACACACACACACACACACATATATATATATACATATATACGACGGGCTTCTTTCAGTTTCCGTCTACCAAATCAACTCACAAGGCTTTGGTCGGCCCGAGGCTATAGTAGAAGACATTTGCCCAAGATGCCACGCAGTGGGACTGAACCCGGAACCATGTGGTTGGTAAGCAAGCTACTTACCACACAGCCACTCCTGCGCCTATGTATGTACATATATGTATGGATATATGCATATATTTATATATTATTTATATTATATATATATATATATATATATATATATATATATACAGGGAGAATTCACAAAAAAAAACTAAAGACGAAGACAGGTGGTGTAGACAACAAACATGTAATAGTTTAACGCTTAGGAAGTGAAGAAGTCTTTAACGTTTCGAGCCTACGCTCTGCCACAGAAAGGAACAAAGAAAGAAACAAGGAGAGAAAATAAAGAATGTGTAGTGGCTACATCAGCACACCAATTGACATATACTCATTAATCCAAAATATTACATATTATATATATATATATATATATATATATATATATATATATATATATATATATATATATATATATAAATATATATATATGAATGCATATATGGTGGTTGTCTACTCTTCATGCAGAGTTTGACCACCTCCTGTACCTACACCTTAGAACCATCATGGCATCTGATGCGACTTTATAAACCAGACAATGTTTTGAAAAGACATCCACATAGATTGCATATCCAATTTGGACCACCAAAAGTTGAAGTTAAGTTCTTATCCTTGAGGGTCTTAAAATGTCTTTTGAGGCCTCCGTTAGATTTGCAGACCATCTGGCATACATACATACAAACATACATACATACAGACATACACACACACAGACACACACATACATACATATATATATAATATGTAATATTTTGGATTAATGAGTATATGTCAATTAGTGTACTGATGTGTTGGGTGAAGCACTGGCACAGTTTGGGCTACCTGATGTCATCCAGAGTTGGGGTATATTTCCTTTGGATCTACTTCAGGAATTCCGCAGTGTTAGTTGAGATAATAATCGATTAAATAGACAGAAGACGGAATTGGTATAACTTTTTATTTTGTACGTCGTTTTGACCCATCCTGCAACTGTTCTTTATAGGTGGGATGCTGTGCAACATACTATGTTGCATCAATCTTGCAGTCTGTGTCACAACAAGTACATTCATACATGAAGTGGTGTCTCGCTAAATATCTTGATTTTGGACAGTCATGTTGTTATTTGCCCGTTTCATTTAGGGCATATATATATGCATGCTCATATTAACACACACACACACACACACACACACACACACACACACACACACACACACACACATGAGGTGCTATCAGAAGGTTCCAGGATTAGTTATGTTTAATGAAAAATAAAGTTATTTACCTAGGTTTTACATCATCTCCTTCGAAACAGTCACTGGTCCCGGCGTTCCTGTCACTCTGGAATCCAGCCAGGAAGTTGTTTTCCTGCGATTCGCTCTGGATCTCGACGACAGTATTAAAACGGCGACTTTTGAGCTGCATTTTCATCCCGGTGAAGAGATGGAAGTCCATAGATTCTAAATCTGGCGAATAGAGCGGTACAGAAGTGATACCATGTTGTTTTGGGAGAGAAACTCACGAGTGAGGAGAGCTCGGTGATAGGGTCGAATGTCTTCGTGAAGAATCTAATTCTTCACGTTCCACAGATCCGGTCATTTTCTCCAAATGTCCTCCCTCAAATGCTTCAAAATGTCGCCGTAGAACTCTCGATTGATGGTCTGACTCTGGGGACGAATTTTCGATGCACAATAACGCGGATGCCGAAAAAAATGATGAGTATGCTGTTGATTGAACTAGCTTTGTCGTGCCATTCGAAACATTGCCTATGATCCATTGTCTCGTCGCCGTAAGCATGCCGAAGCATGCTTAATGTCTCTGTAGCAGATTTTGCAAGTTTAACGCAAAATTTCACATTGGCTCTTTGTTCCAACTTCCTGTCCATAACAAAATCGCAGACTACAACATACACGTGATGACACAAACACACTTGCGAAGTAAACACAGCAATGTCACTTGGCACACTGCCTCATGAAGGTCACTGTTAGCCCTCGCTGCGCATGCACCTGTGTGCAGTCATCTGTTGGCATGCTACAGAACTAGTATGGGAACTTTTTGATACCACCTCATATATATATATGTTTATATAAAAATATATATGAGTATATATACAGGAGGCCACTAGGTGGACTGGTAATGTGCTAGAAGAAGATCACATGTCATGTGCCTCCTAAGACTGAATAATTCTCAAAGGGAATTTAGCGAAGCAACAAAAACGTAAAGCGGGCAAGACCAGTGAAAATTACACAAAAAAAAAAAAAAATACAATTATCTGCAAACATATGTTTCGAAATTAACATTTTCTTACCGAAAAAAAAAAATATATACACATATACACATTTATATATATATATATATATATATATATATATATATATATATATATATATATATATATATATATATATATATATATATATATATATATATATATATATATGAAGAAAAGCAAGAAAAATTCAATAGGTTATAGCAGTACGTATTGAATCTATTGAATTTTTGTTGCTTTTCTTCAAATTTTATTCACCAAATCTCTTGATTTTGTTTTTGGCTTTTACCCTACCAAATTCTGGTGCCTCAAACATTTTAAGTACCACATTTAATCTTTTGATTAAATCTATATTATATATATATATATATATATATATATATATATATATATATATATATATATGATAAATAAATTCAAAAAGGGATAAAACTCTTTTACAAGAATTTTATCAAGAAGCCAGTGTGTAAAAAAATTTCTAAGGGAAATTTCTATTCCCAAGAATATAATTATTCGTTTATATTTATATAAAGGGCATTATTACAGAAAAATAATAACGCCACACAGTGGACTTCTCAAAATAACCACATTTAGTACCTAATGCGAGGAAAAACAACCAACAGAAAACGACCAACTTTCTTTTAAATAAACTTAACTGTCGCATTAGGTACTAAATGTGGTTATTTTGAGAAGTCCACTGTGTGGCGTTATTATTTTTCTGTAATAATGCCCTTTATATAAATATATATATATATATATATATATATATATATATATATATATATATATACACAAGTAATATTTCATATTCAGGTACACACCTTGTTGTAAGCTGTTTAAAGCTTGTTCATAGTAATAAGTTACCTGATGTCAACAACAGTCTGGATGTATATTCCACTGGATTTACATCAGAAATCCTCTATCTCTATGGAGTTTCTAAAAACACAAGAAAAAGAAAATACAAGTACTATTTCATGATGGGTCGAAATAGTCGTCGTGGATAAAAAGACTTGTAATTTCCATTTTCTTTCTCTCATGTTTATACACACACACACACACACACACACACACACACACACACACACTTATATATTCCAACCCATTTACCCCTGCCCACAAACACGCACACTCATTCACGCAACTATGAGATTCTGGGTTCGACCCTCCAAAGCTGATGGGTATTATATTTTTTTGCCGGTGCTCTGATGCAATAAGCACAAATCTGGAATGCAGTAATAATCACTTTAAGAGGTATTAACACTCATAGCACAAATTGAAAAAGACTAGTGTTTCATAATCAGTCTGAAAGGAAGAATACTTCAGATGTTAAAGTATTAGAAAACAAATTAAGGTCAAGTATGTTTGTGGCTATTTTGAATAATTTATTACTAAAAACAATTTCAGATTTAAATAAAAAAGAGAAAACATAAAAGCATAAAAAAGCCATAAATCAGAATAAAGCTTTAATATACAATTCTCGTTATTATAAATGTTTACCGAAAGTCCTTTGTGGAATTTTCAGGCGTTTATTATATAAAAATTTTATAGCTAATTTTTTATGTGTTTTACATTTATCATTATGCAATAGGTAGACGATGAAACATAGCTGAAGCATATAATTAATCCTTATTGCGTAGAATATTTACAGTCAACCCTTTTCAGGCATAAATTTGTGTCTGACTGGTCTATTTTCAATCCTTGTGGAATCTAGTTTTGAGTTATCTATTAATACTCACTGAGCATTCAGTCTTTTGCTTTGTGTTAAATCTATAAAATAATCCTGCTCTATAGAACTGCTACAATTTCCCTTCACTAGAGAGCGTATACTATTCCTTTTTAGTTAACATAGGGGCAACTGAAACTGTGCAAACTATTTTCGTCTAACAATGTAACGTTTAGTAAAAACTCTAATGAATTACAAAGAGTCCACAAACAAAATGTAAATCAAAGAAATTTCTAACCATATTCTTCGAGACAGTTTCAACGGTCTTTTTCTCGCCAATGAATATTTTTGTAAGAGTAGCAAAGTTAATTTTTTACCCTGATGATATTTTTTTCTGAATTTATCAGAGGAGCTTTCAATGGCTTTGGGTGTATCCTCTTCTTTTCGACAAACTCACCTCTAAAATGAAAAGAATACTACTCATACTACTCAAAATAGCACTATCGTCTGTTTAGGTGGCGATAAACATTACTTCACAGTATAAATACTGCTTTCATCTCTAATAGTGATTTTCTTAACGAGCTAGTTCGCTAGTTGCAAAACCAGTGACTGTGTGACACTGTTTTTCTATATATTGCGAAATGGGTGTAGACGAGTTTATATCACTGTATATATCAAATAAGATCGAAATCACATGATATGGTGCTCTCCGAGCTAGAATAATCGGGAGTTCTCTCTCCGTTTATAATATATATCGAGTGTGAAACACACTGAATAACCAGCTGGAGGAGGCGTCTTCCTGGGGTTAAAATAGCAGCATCGTCTGTTCTTATAGAACACCCACGTTTGGGTGGCGATAAACATTACTACTCATAAATGGGCAAGAAATATATCTGTGCAAAGAAATGCATATGCCTTTTTATTCTTGTCTTGTCGTTTTGATTCTATCTAATGGTACATCTAGCCATCTATCTAGCTATTTGTTTTTACACTCCAATTTATACCAATACATATATACACAAATATATAATCAAAAGAACAGTAACTAGAAACATACCAATTGATCTTAGTTCAGTCGACATGCTATCGTCCTAGGAACCAAAATCCTGTGTTGTTATTGTTCAGCCCCAGGTCAACTATAGTCGAGCAGCTATGGGTATCTTGTTTTATTAGGGCTATGCAGGACTATATTATCTAATGTGTTTATTTTATTTTTATTTTTTGTTTGTTTTAAGACAGCAGGGTGTGATTTGAGTGAGAATCAACTGCTATTTCTTGTAAGTTGAGTGACTGTGTAGAGACTCTTTCGTTGGATCAGAAACTTCAGTATTTCCAGGGGTGGGGTGGGGTTTAATTTTCCTCAACCATTCAATAATTTAAATCTATGATAAACTCCACTACACCTACTGAAAACAGCCATAAATGAAGAGGAGAAGGAATTTACCTTTATCTTTATATACAAAAATTGCTGTAACCTTTTTTTTTTTATACATTGTGCAATAATTACTAATTTTTCATGCAATAACTTACAATCCTCTGTGCAGTATCTTACTATTATTTGTCTAACAAATTGCTATATATTCAGCTGTAATTTGTTATAGATTTTGCAAAATCATAAAAAAAATTTACATACAATTTAATATCTTGTATGAAAGTCATTGGTTTCAATGACCAGTATGTGATGTGCCAATTTATACAATATTTGTAATAACATACTTTCAATTATTAATCAGTTTGGACTTCCGAGCTGTCTCTCTTGCATTTCTTTTCAAGAATTGTTACCGAAGCTAAGAAAGTTTCTCTTCATTACGGGTATAATTTTAATTCATTAAAAGTTTTTTTCTTTGGCTCACTACATTAAGTATGTTAACCCGTATTTAATTAATTTTTGTAATAGTTTGATATTTGCAACATTTTAACATTTTTAATATCTTTTGCTTGTCTGCGCTGTTTTTGCAATATCAGTTGGTATGTTTGCAGTAAAGCAGTGTGTTTTTCAAGATCACAAACATTTTTTTATAAAGTGTTTTGCTTGTTGCTTCTAATTCACGACATCATGCAAGGTAGCAGAAACTGATATTTGTGTCAATTCGTAATTCATGACAATGTCACTTGTGTCTCCCTGAATAATGTAAAAATTGTTTTTTTAGCAACTGTTTGTTACACACATTTCTTTCTGTTAAACAATATTCTATTTGCTATGATTTTTTTATATGTTAAATAACTTACTGTTTGTATTCATTTCTTGTTCCTGACACTCTTTGTCATTTATGACAAATTTAAAACGCAGTCTGTTAGCCATAACATAAATTGTGGACAAAATTTATTTGCAATAACTTTTTGCAGCAGATTTGAATGCCTGTGATATCTTGGTTTTCATAATATACCATATTCTCCTTGTGAACTGCAGTTGATGGCACATCTTGTTGGTGATGTAGCGTGATTATGTGACAACATCCTTTCCGCAATGTAACGCGTTTCTTCTGATACTTTTCTATATTTGTTAACTCGTTTTTCGTAATGCAAAATAATTTGTTGCCTGTGACAGTATAACCGTCTGCTTTTGAGACAGCTTGTCTTCTGTTTCTCTTCATTTTTGTAATGCAAATTATTTCTTTGTGATAAAGTCTACTTGTGATAACACAGACTTTCACACAACTTTGCTTGTGACACATTTGCAATTTTGTAACACCACCAACCATAACTCATTCAACTTGCTGCTTGTTGTACAATCTGATGTTTCTAACACCCCGGCCGTAAATTAGTATTTCATTTATTTTTTATTTATACTGCTTGATAAGCAAAATTACTATTTGAGTTTTTTGACACCAGCTGTTAATTCATTTTTTTCTCCCCTTACAAGACTTCCTCAGAGAATAAAGGATAGCATCCATGACTTTTTCAGGGCTTCCAAGACTGGTTGGAGGAAGGGAAGAATATATTTTCGAACTGAAGACCAGGCCCGAATGCTTGCAACAGAGAGTGTGATCTGTTAAAGTCACTCACTCAATGGCCAAATGATGGTGTATATCTCATGGTTAGCTACTTAACATTGCAAAAACAGACATGTTTGTTGGAAAATCAATGGAAAGTAACTAAGGGAGTATTTACAGTGTTATTTTGATGCTGAGTTTAGATGAAAATGGTAAGAATCACAACAGCAAACAACAGTTTGGCAATGAACCTATCTCCACACGGGAGCAGATGGAAAGACTAAATCCTATCAAAGGAAGAAACCCAGCAATTAATGTGGAAATATTGAATATTAATATAAATTTCAGCCTTGAAGCATAAATCAACATGCACTCAAAGAAGAGAAAAATCGTTAGTATTTGTAAGGGGTTAAGTAAGAATCTCAAATTCCGAAAAGGAATAGAAAGGGAAAATTCATGCTTTTACAAAAGCATTAATGACGCAGAGGAATAATTACAACTGGGAATGAAATCTAGATCGTATACAAAACAAATTTTATTTGGAAATGTACGAGTGACTAACTCTCATCCAAGTATGTATTGTTGTTACATGTTTTGTTGACAATCAAAAAGTTAATAGAATAACAGGGCCTACATTGTCATTAGTACCCGTTTCTTATTTGGGCAACCGACCACAGTAACAGAAAACATGTGAAACGGAATCAAAACTTGATCATAAATTAGATTCTTTGGGAAATTATCGTTATCTTTTTATTATTATCATTATTGGCCAAATTCGTTGGGTTTCGAACAAAAATACCTATATTATATATTTAGTTACGTTCTTTTACATTCTGAGTAAAAATCTTGCTTAGGTCGACTTTGCCTTTCATCTTCTGGGGATCGATAAAAATAAAAATAAAGTACCAGTTCTACTGCCAGGATAGATAAAATCGACTTGCCCTCCTTTAAAATGTTTGGCCTGCTTAGAACCTATTATTATTTTATCAATGGCACAAGCCCAACACAATTCCGTGAAAAGTAGGAGGTATCTTATGAAAATGTGTTAAACCGACACTGATAATTATTTTATCGACCCCAGAAAGAATATAAAAAAGAAGTCAACTGAATTAACTATATTATATCATTGTCATCTATTTTGTAGACCATGGAAAGAAGAAAGTAGAATTGATCCCAACAGTCGGTCTTGAAATAAAAATGTTGAGGCACTTTACTAAATACTGTTAGGTTTATAGTGTGGTTCAATACCGTTTCTATCTACAATTCTTTTACAACATCTTTAATAATTCGCTAACTGATGATTTAATTCAAAGCTACTGTAACTACTTGTTATAAAAATATATGTTTTAAGGTATATTAGAGAACTGTTTTGATGTTTCATTGTCATAAATTGTTTTTTTTTATTGCTTTCAGGTCAACCGTAATAGAACAAACTTCGAATCAAAGAAATTCCAGCACATGACCATTCTGCCCTCAGTGTTATCTAGGACTACATTGTCTGCTGCACTAGTTCTCAAACTCATAAATACCAGCTCCCACAAAAGAATAGTGATTTTTTTTCTCTCTCCCTCATCCTTCTTTATTAATGAGAAAACATAGCGTTCGTATCTGGATAATTCTCTTGTTTCGCCATGGTAATGGTAATGTTTAAAAATTTCAAACTCACTTTTCAATCATTACAAGCCACCCCAAATCTATGAGAAACACTGACCTAATATATCTTTTCATTTCTTTTTCTTTTTAAGTTAAGCAAAGTTGATATGAGCGAGATTTAATTGTAATTTCTAGCAAATTGAATGACCGTGTGAATGATCCCTCATTAGTTAATGAGGCTTTTACATTATAATAGTTCTTATTGTTGATGTCGGCATCGTAGTCAATGTCATGTTTGTGGTTGTTCTCGTTATTGCAAAATCTCCTAGCATAACGAAAGAAGCCAATAGTAAGGTTAAAACTTACTAAAAATTCTACACGATAATCTCTCGATATTTTAAGACAGGCATTAGCAACTTTTTTTAGAAGCGAGCTGCATGAGACATGGTTCATCATCAGGCGGGCTGCACTAAAAACATTGAAAGTAATTTTTCATTTGGCGTGCCATTCAGAAAGTCCCGCAGACAGTAGTTAAGAGTGTTGCCAAGTTTCAAAAAGTTTCAGCTTAACATGTTCACAGACCTGCAGTACTACCTTTGCGGACCACATATTGGAAACCACTGGTATAGTACAATGGTTCTAAATCAGAGTTGTAGTTTCCCCCTGAGGGAGTTGTCAGCTCACAAAGAAGCGGAAAATGTTAAGGAGACACTACTGGAGGAGACGCAGGGTATTTAGCCAAATCGTGATTTTCCTTAGAAATAAAATATTTAAACTCAGTATAATGCATATATTTTAAACAATTTTTTTTTGTTCCCCATAAAAGTTGTCAGGGTTAAAATATGAATAGGACATTGTGACTGATGATGCACCAGTCTTGTATAGTAAAATTATATAAGAACTCGCTGGCTTTGGTGATTTCTATAGAAATTTAACTCGGGTAACACTAGTCTGCGCAGTTATCTCAAAAGAGATCATACTGTGGCGTTTATAAGAACATGGATTATAAACCATTGAGCAAAATTTGCTTCAATCTTATTAAAATTATGTTTTTT
>NC_142929.1:104770013-104790013 GCF_046866305.1 Octopus bimaculoides
TAATAATAATAATAATAATAATAATAATAATAATAATAATAATAATAATAATAATAATAATAATAATGATGATGATGATGATGATGATGATGATGATGATGATGATGATGATGATGATGATGATGATGATGATGATGATGATGATGATGATGATGATGATGATGATGATGATGATGATGATGATGATGATGATGATGATCCTTTCTACTATAGGCGCAAGGTCTGAAAGTTTCAGGTAGGGGACAAGTCGATTCCGTGTAAGGAAAAGCAATTTAAGGACTTTCTGGTCAGAAAGTCTAAAAGAGCTAAAACAACAGCAGCAAGGAAGCATGAGGGCTTCTGATCCAAATGGTACAACTCTAGACTCGTAAAAAATCAATCCATTCTCATTATCGGAAACCAACCATCTAAGAGACCCTCGAACTCCTTCTTCCAATGGGGACAATGAAAATAATTTAAAACAACAGTAGCAATGGTGGAGATTAAATCAGCAGAGACCCTCTCCTCACAGCAGTGCCACTCCATTATGAAGATGGAGAATAGACGGAAGCTGAAGATCTGTAGACATTTTTTGCAAAGACTAAATATGACTCCCCCCCCCCCGCTTGCCCAAAGAACAACTAAGGGAAATAGTTAAAAAGTGTAGTAGAAAGCGTACATCTCCCCTGGAAAGGAAATGCTTTCCAGTGAAGTGTTCCTCCATGAAAGTGAACTCATCTTTTGTAAAGAGAAGAATTTCTCTAGTACGAAGTCCATCTCCAGTGAAATGACCCTCACAACCAGTCAAAGGGCCAACAAAAACGTAATAGAATATTTATATGAGCTGCACAGGGAGGGTCCAGGCAGGAGAAAGCATCAAGCTACAAAGAACTCTCAATGATCTCGAGGAACTTGTTGTAAACAAGTGATAGGTTGTTATTGTTGTTACTTAGCCACAAGTAAGCCTTGATCGAGCAGACCTAGAGTCAAAAATATTCTAGTAGTGAATATTCAGTTTTATTTTTAGGAATAGTACATATAAAGCTATATTATTTATTATGCCCTTCGTTTTTTAAGATTGTAAAATGTAGTTTGAAGAAATGTGGCTGCTATTTCTAGCACATCGAATAACCACATAGAGGTTTGAAAATTACTAAGCTCAGATGTTCACTTCCGTTTATGTTATAGAGGAATGATTTTCGCCAGGATGACCTGCCTAGAGATATTACACAAAAACTTGATTTCAGTAGCGCCTTTATCACACTGTGATCTACTATTCGTTCGTTATAACTCTAATTAGACTGAAAATTAGTCAAGTCAGTGACAATTTTCAACTGAAGACTATTCAAACATTTGATGAACGTTTCATTTTATTTTGTTGGGAATATTTTGTTCTATATAGTATGATATTCTAGTTCATGACATTCTTTTGGAACACACACACACACACACACACACACACTCTCTCTCTCTCTCTCTCTCTCTCTCTCTCTCTCTCTCTCTCTCTCTCTCTCTCTCTCTCTCTCTCAACTAGGTCTTCTTAAATTTTCTCCTATATCTTTGTCTAAATTGTTCCAACAGCTGGTTATATCGTTAGATATAAGGTGTAAGGGTCATAAATGAAGACGAGCTGCTTTTGTCAGCGTTCAGTCAAGCGCTGAAGGTGAACACATGAAGTATCAGTTCCATATATGTAGGTAATATTTTATGAACGCACTCCATATGGAGCGTTAGTTGTACAGAGCAATATTTTGATTGAGATAAATTTCTCATCTTTCTAAAGCTCATAATTTTTTTTTTATACAACAGTAATAAAATGAATCAACGAAAATATTGTATTACTTACAGTGTTGGCATGAAGTTCCCCAATGTGTGGGGGGACAAATACATTTTCCTTTTTTACATCGACCACCATTGAAACAAGGTAATTTACAGCCGTGTCTACGTTTGCAATAGCGTCCTGTGTATCCAGGCTTACAAAGACATTTGCCTGGTTTAATACACATAGACATCGCCGGGCAGCGAGGAGTACAAATTGCTGGAAACAATTGAAAAAAATCTTTTAAAAGATACATAGAATGTTAAAAAAGAGAAACGATTTCATCCATATTTCTTTTCATTATATTCTTGTAAAAGTAATATACTAGGTGTTAGTAGTTAAAGCTGGAAGATCTTGATTTATTATAAATGAGTTCAGTGATATCTTAAACCTCATCTAGGTTATCAGAAGCAATAATTTTTTCCGTTACGCCTTGTGGTTAGGGTGTTCGGCTCATGACAGTAAGGTGGTGGGTTTGATTTCTGTACCAGGCGGCACGTTGTGTCCTTGAGCAAGACACTTCACGTCGTTCCAGTCTATTAAGCAGTAATGAGTATCAGCTGAGTGCTGGTGCAACCCTTTTCTTCTTACTGCTATCCCATTCTTGATGTTCTGCTAGGTAAAGGGAGATGAGGTTGAGAGTGTTTCAATGTCTACTCTCGACTGCGTAGGCACCTAAAAAATTGGCGAAAACATGGTACATATTACCAAGCCAAATCCGTTCACAAAATATATAATTAGAAACTATATATTTTGAAAGAAATGTTTGGGTATGAGTTCTAAAAGTATTACCTAGGAGTTAGTGCAAATATTTACTTTAACTGCAGTTTGTAAAAACTGCTGGAGAAACAGAATATGAACTTTTTTTTATTATGGAAGAGCTGGTTGAATACTGGGCCGTTTCTTATTCATACCAGAATAGAGACCTTGAAAGCATTCTCCCTCATCAGCACTATAACACAATTGCTGCACATCTTATGAAAGCAGCTGAGCATTACAATCTCGTAACTCATGATGTATTCCCCTCACTAAGAAAGTGAACATCACTACAAATGTTTCGTCTCACGGTTTTTAATGAAATCTCATGACAACTTTGTATATAACATTGTGAAAACTGCACCTAAAAGACTACATTCCTCTTCACAATTCTCTTCACTTGCTGTCTCTCTCAAAGCATGATTCATATTTAAGAGTTTCTCATATATTTGAATTAGTGTTGCGGTTCAATAGACATAACATCCAAAACTGAATTTAAAAACAACAAAATAAACAAAAAACATCCATCTAATTCGACACGTCTCACCAGCATGATACAAATACCAACTCAAGCAACTCTTTTTATCTCTAATATTTTCTATTGCTTCTACATCTTCTGCTCATCAGAAGTAGCAGTTATGTTATCACTTTCATCAAAGACCGTACGATGTATTCGTACCTTCTATTTTCGTCAGCCTTCCTTTCACTCCACAAGCCTTATATTAAAGACTTTACTTAATCTTTTCTCTTCTTAATTACAGTCTTCTGTATCTCCTACAGGCATCAACTTATTGAATTCAAGTGAGACTTCAGCTACATTGACATCAGTAGTTTATGAAAGACTGAGAAGGTTACGGGAGTCGTTACTTTTTTTCTTGTTCAATAACCCCACTTCTCACCAGACGGTATCTATTAACATTTTGATAGACTAAAGCATTGGCAGGCAAAAGTATTGACGGTATGGCCTCCTTACTGAAGTTAGATTACATGTATTATTAATGCTCTCGGGAGTAAACCAACATGATAATTTCAAATATATCTTCCCTTTCAGAAACCAACATACGTGTTCTCACAAAAATCACCCCCCACCTCAAAAACAGAAACAAACCTCATCTTCTTTGTGATAAATCAGTCTAAACTGATTTATCGCAGAGAAGATTAATATTTAAAAGTATATGAATTATTATAGAAGTTTTAAACTTACGATTTTGGCATGTAGCTCCCTTATAGTCCGGTAAACATTTACATCGATTGAAGCCTACACATACACCTCCGTTTTGGCAAGAATGTTTACACCTTCGCTTTGATGATTTCACTAATAAACGAAAATAATACGAAGATATATATATATATATATATATATATATATATATATATATATATATATATATGTATGTATGCATGTATGCATGTATCTGTGTATGTACATGTGCACACATACATAGAACCATTACATATATATGTGTGTGTACGCGCGCGCACACACACATACACACACATGAATCAATAAATCAATGAATAAATCGATAAATATATAAAGAAAACATCAATTAATCAATAGCTTAATCATTCCAAGCAATAATACGAAAGCCGTGATTGTGAAGGAGTGATATGATATAAATTATTGAAAATGTTCAATAGAACGTTTTCTTATTATTTAAGTTGAACGCATGCCAATGTCAAGCAATTCTAAGTTGTGTGTGTGTGTGTGTGTGTGTGTGTGTGTGTGTGTGTGTGTGAGCATATCAGTATCTATATGCATATATATAAATATTCATTTGCACGCTCGCACACACACACACATGCACACATACATATTCTTATTAATGAATTTATATATATATATTAATATACATGTGTGTATGTATGATGTATAAAGTATAATATATGTATATATGTATTATTTATGTATTATGTATGTTTGTGTGTTTGTAATCATGCCTTGTAATTCAAAGGGATTCTCAGACGGACAGAAAGACAAATTTGAAAAAAATACAATAACAATAAAAACGCGCGCACGCGCATGCGCGCACACACACACACGCACACACACACGCACACACACACATACACACACAATAAAATCCCAATACACTACTATTTAATAGACTTCAATCCTCCCTTTTCAATTGTGTAAAATGTTAGGATACATTCTCCCGAGAATATCGAAGTTCCGAAGCATGCACAATCTTTTCTTAATACCTCAATTTTTTCTTTGTTGCGTCAAGTGTGTTTGACTGCTTTAAAGTCAACAACAGTACGAGCTATTGTTGACTATTTTCCTCTTCACTACGCTGTTAATATGACGACACAGCGTCATTGAACCTACATAAGTACCGAAGGAATGCATCTCGTGGTAGTTAACCAGAAGTTGAATACATAAACTTACGACAAATAGCTCTTCGTGATTAACATCTATAAACTGTATTATTTCGACGCAAATGTTTTTTATTTGATATAGTTACCTCTCTTTCGTTTACAGCACAGTACACCAGTTGTATAACCTGCTGTATATGAACATCCGCGGCTTTTTCTGGGATGATACACGTCGATTCTACCTTTAGTTAAGCAAGATGATTTTGTATAACGTAATCGTCGGCAATTTCGTCCAATTCCCGCCATATTGACCTTGTGACATCTAGATGGAAAATGCGTAAAACATGAAGATAATATTTCATTTTCATTTCTAACATATATTCTAATAAACTAAATTTCATAGTGAAGTTTCAATCAAATTGATATTTAAGCCTTGTAATTTATGCTATGAAGTAAAACAGACAAAGAATTTTATAAAATATGTTACTGAAACTTAAGCTGTGATTTGAGTAGTGAAACTAGGTAACTCGAGTGAAAGTGTCGCGGCTGGTTAAGTCAAAAGGATACGATTCGTATCCTGTTACTGAAGTTGAACTTTGTCTTTGGCAAAGTTACTTAATTCCCAATCGTTAAGTCTACTTAGCTGTAGATAAGCATTGTTCATGCTGTGAAAATATACAATACTGTATAGATGATAAATGACTCGTTTGCTAGTAGTGCTAGACTTAAATCTTTCAACGAGATATTGGACTGGAGATGACTATCTAACTATACTGTAGGCCGGACAGAAGGGAGAGGAGAGGGTGCCTTCTTGGAGGGCTTTTGGTATTAAGGGGTCCAAAGTGCGTGAGGTCTCTCTACTCACCTTACGGTGGAACTCCCCACTATTGGGGAAGCATATTGTTGATTTAATCTCTTTGTTAATCGTTGTTTGTTTGCTGTTTACACGTTCAACCTCACTGCCCCTCGTCTGTGTATCACCCTTTATGTTTTGTATTCGGCCCTGATGGCCAAGAAAGAAAGTATCCTCCTCCTCCTCCTCCTCCTCCACCTCATCATCATCATCATTATCAATTAAGGTAGCGAGCAGGCAGATTCGTTAGAACGCCGGACAAAATGCTTAGTAGCATTTCGTCCGTTTTTATGTTCCGAGTTCAAATTCACTGAGGTCGACTTTGCCTATCATCCTTTTGGAGTCGATAAAATAAGTACCAGCTAAATAACTGGGGTTGATGTAATCGGCTTACCTTCTCCCCCGAAATTACTGTTCTTGTGCCTATATAAGTAGGAAAGATTATTACCACCACCAAACTACCACAGCCACCACCATCATTGAAGACATTTAATCTCATTAGTCAGTAATATAAATGATTTAATCAAACCAGCAAGAGAGTTTCTACGTGGTCGATTAAAGTTTATCTTCTGGCTAAAGACGATGTTTTGGAGTTGTACTATGGCAATTGTATCGCAGAAGAATAATTACACCGTGGAAATGGCTAACGATGTTAAGAGGTGAAAATCAACCGACATGAATATAACAGACTTCTTTCCCCCATAAAAAAAGAAAAAAAAAAAGAGAAGAAATTAGCTATAAAAAAATTTTCAAACGGTTGTAGCTGAACTATGTTGGTAATTAGGTCGTAGTTATCCAGCGAAAATTTTGACACTCCATGAGATAAATTGAAGTGAAAATTTGCAATCTATATAACATACTTAAAACAGATATATTGTTGAAAGCTCGAAACGGCAGTATTCCTCTCGGGAAAGCATCTTTTATGGACGTAGAGTGTTTAAAAAAACCCAGAAAACAAAACGTCTATAAAAGATGCGTTCTGGAGACAAATACTGCAGTTTTTAGACTTTCAACAGTATATCAGTTTTGCGTATGATACATAAATTGCTATTTTGAGCTAATATTGCTTCTGTCGCTAATAACAAATTTAATAGTTTTTTATGCGTTTTTAAGCAGTTAGATTAGCTTTTCCACCAAATTATTGTTTTGGACAGTGTCATAAGAATTCAAGGAATATGGACAAACTTAAAACAATACCTTGTACATTTGCCTTTGTGGTTTGCTGCATTGTAGGCATAGCAACCATGCAATTCATAGATGTCAGCCCACGTGATCTTCTGTAGTGCTTCAGAGTCTTTAGGATTGCAGACACTCCATCCTTTGGCGCAAAGCCATCGAGCTCGCTTCACGTGACCATCCCACTTTCCTTTGCAGGCGTGTATGTTTTTATAGTTGTGTAGTCCTTCAGTGTTCTTGTCAGAACATCCAGATATATAGTCTATAATAGTAGGTATTAGCGAAAACATTATATCAAACAGAAACATAAAAGAGAATAAGTAAATAAGTAAACGAAACTTTCAACCAAATCAGATCTAAAAGCAACACCGGAAACGAAGAGTAACTATAAACGACCAGTTGTTATAGGATTTCTTCAAATTAAAAGATAAAATTGCATTCATTAAGTTTATAATTGAGCTGGACTTTCTCGCTCGGCTACCTCCGTAATTCATTGGCACACATACAAATGCACTTAGATGTACACGTAAATATGAACACACATAAACTCACACACACACACACACACACACACACACACACACACACACACACACACATCTATCTCTCTATCTAATTGTCTGTGTCTATCACTCTTTCTCTATCTGTCTGTCTGACTGCTTATCTATCTATCTATCTATCTATCTATCTATCTATCTATCTATCTATCGTCTGTCTATTTGTCTGTTTATCTATCTGTCTGCCTGTCTGTTTGTCTATCTATTTATCTGTCTGTCTGTCTGCCTGCCCATCTATCTATCTATCTATCTATCTATCTATCTATCTATCTATCTACGCCTTTTCACATAGACACATACATACATTTACACATGTATATAAATGCATAAACATAAACACATATAAATGAATAAAATGCATGAGATTACATATGTATGTATGTACATACACTGGAAAGAAACAAGAACCTTACTGTGGCTGCTAGCTGCTAGCTGCTCAACGAATGTGAACATCTCATTCACAAATTACAGATGGTTCCTTCAGAACCGACAGCTGTAATTATCGGTGCACTAACATAACATAGTAACATTGAAAAGTTTATATTCTCACTGAAACAAAACCGAACAATGCGCGTTCAAATTCAATCTCTCAGCGCAAGAATAACAAAAGTACAATGGTGCCTCAAAAGTACAATGGTACCTAGCATTTAATTTAGTAATTTTTACCACAATATGTGGTTCAAACTCGGATCAACTCTAATGAAGTAGATTTACCAACGGCGTTTCAGCTATGAGTAGCCTGTTCGTTTAGCGGTGTCTTTACTATTACTCCGTCGGTTACGACGACGAATGTTGCAGTTGATCCGATCAACGGAACAACCTGCACGTGAAATCAACGTGCAAATGACTGAGCATTCCACAAACACGCGTAGCCTTCATGGAGATTCAGCGTGACACAGAGTGTGACAAGGGCGGTCATTTGAAATATAGGTACTACTCATTTTTACCATCTGAGTGGATTGAAACATCGTGAAATAAAGTGTCCTGCAGAAGGTCACAACATGCCGCCGCGAATCGAACTCACTGCCTTACGACTGTGAGCCGAATACTCTAACCACTAAGCCACGCGCCTTCACGCTATCTAGCGCTGCATTATTTAACATGTCAATTGAGATTTTGGTTAGTATTTCTTGCATGTCGAGCAGTTATGTAGAGGTTTTCACAGAGATTTATTTCTACCACCGGCATTTAAGCCGTACATTTTGTACTCGATCAAGTCGATTCCAGTATTTTATCGATACTTTAATTTATCGAACTTCTTGCAGGACGAAACGCAAAGTAGGATTTGAACTGTGAAGATGAAGAGACGTAAATAAATCATGCAACATATTTTGTCCGTCGCTCTATCCATTCTGCCAACCCACTGCTCTTAGTAATATCTTGCTGCTACAAGCGTTACCAAAAAACAACAACAACCCTTAACTGAAGAGATGGGAAGAAAGTTGTGTGATGTTTATGCATTTTAATTTTGTTTGCGTGGGCTGGTTTGAAGCTAGACTTGAAATATGCAGACACACACACACACATACGACAAGCTTCTTCCAGTTTCCGTTTATCAAATCCACTCACAGGGCTTTTGTCGGTCCTGAGGCTATAGTAGAATACATTTACCCAACATACCACGCATTGGGATTGAACCCGGAACCATGTGACTGGGAAGCAAACTTCTTACCACACAGCAACACCTGCATCTCATACACACACACACACACAAACTCCAACACAAGTATAGACATACAAGCATAGACACACACATAATTATTTAATGTACTTGTGACTGTTGTTGGTAAATTCGAGCGATACAACCACATAACTAATATATTGCACATACGAACGTATCCACACTCACATACACATTCTCTATATAATTTCTAAGCCAATATATTGTTATTGCAGACAACTATTCAAAAGTACAATTGTTAAATGATAGCAAATCAAATTTTAAAAGCCCAAATTAACTAATCGGCTCATTAATTAATCGAACACTTACAAAATGACTGAATGCTTCATTAATTCGCTTTGATCATTGTTCAAATCTGAATACGAATGTAGTTTCATTGCTCCACACTTCATTCCTTTGCTTTCCTGTTATTGCTCTGCTATATTCATTTACATATTTTATCACAGTCTCCTGTCAACACGTTGTATGATATACTGTTGTTTTGTCAACCAATACGAGTGTTTCGTCTTTCCTTTCGGAAATTCGATACAGAGAAGCATACCTTTATTTTGTGCTTCTGTTATGTTCATTTACACATTTTTTCAGAAGTCGTTTGAAACATCATTTCCTCTAACTGGAACAACATTCAGATATTCTGCAATTCCGTTAATATGAATGTTACTCGTCATGTGACGAGTAACTTAGAAAGTATACTTTTGCCACCATAGGTAATATCAAATAATATACAGGGTGTCCACAAAGTCTGGGTACACGGGGATTAACACATACTTTCAGAAAAAATTATTTCTTATATTTAATTGTTTATGTTATGATTTTATTTACTCCATGTACCCACATGGGGATTAACACATATTTTAAGAAATTATTATTTCTAATATTTAATTGTTTATGTTATGATTTTATTTACTCCATGTACCCAGACCTCGTGGACACCCTGTAGAATACATACAATAATTATCATTTAACTTCTGTCAGATTTCTTGGTGCTTATACAAAATCGCGAAATGAATATTAATATTCAAAAGAAAAATATCTATTACCTTAAAATTAATGAGTGTGTGAGTGTATGAGTATTTCTGTCGTAACAAGGAATACGTTTATTTTTTTTATATATAATTTTCTTTATATCTAATGACTCCTCATTACTCGCAAGAATTTTATTTTTACCCCACTTGGGGTAATTTACCCTTGTTCGCCGACCTCTGTTGTAAATGTAATTATGGAAGGCTTATTAGAATGAACAAATATATAAACTTTACAATATTTTATTTACCTCTTACAGTAACAAAAGAACTGGCCATGTCTACTCCTTGGTTGTTAGTCACCTCACAACTGTAAAGTCCGGTGTCAGATGGTCGAGCTAGAGTTACCATTAAATCAGCTGAAAAAATATATAAATAAAAAAGATATGAATATATAAATTTACATACACACACGCACGCATGCTTGCACGCGAGCTCACACGCACATACGTGACACAATGCAGTCAGTTCACTTCGTTCGCATACCCAGTAATGCTGACGAAGTGAGCCGGCTGCATTGTGTCGCGTAATAGGCCTTAAAGTTCATGTAATTAACAAAGGTAGTTTTCTGAAACAGTGTCACTGGATTTTTCTTTGATAGGACTGATCAGCAAGTTGCAAAAATTACGAAATACAGGTACCTTACAATAGCATAAATATCGGTTACGTTTATTGTGTTCCTTTTTTTATACAGCGTGCGGGCTCAGCACACTAGCATGTCAGGAGTTAAGGGGGATTTTGTCAAACGACGTCGAGCATTGGAGTGTAGAACTTATCTACCATGCCGAAACATTTTGCCAACATGTTGCGATTTCTAGCACATCTTTTGTATATATGTGTATATTGTTGAAGCCATAAGAGCTTATAAACTTCGAGAGAACGTAAAGTAATTCCCCTCTGAGCAGTGGATCTTGAAGCAAATAAAGCTATGAATAATAGCATGTAGTTATTAAGCTAAAAACCATATGGATTAGAAAAGCCGAAGGCTGCTTTCGAATTTTTTTTATATGTATGTATGTATTTATGTAAATGTATATATATATATATATATACGAATGTATTTAAACATATATGCAAACATACATACACACGCACGCACATACATACATAAATAAATATATATATAAATATATATGTGCGTGTGTGTGTATACACACACACTACACTCCCCCAACTATATATATATATATATATATATATATATATATATATCGAGAGAGAGAGAGAGAGAGATTCGTATACATTCATACACATCATTCAGTTGAAGTTAATCTGGATTTAAGTCTTAGTGAAATCGAGATTTATTGTTTGATTGACACAAAACAGAGCATCTCCTCAGGTGACAACTGCGATGTTCAGATGTCAAATTCTTGTCAAACACGAGGAAGGTATTATAAAGAACTTCATGCATAAATACAAAGCCACTGGACATTTCTTTGATGGGATTGATCATCAAGTTACGAAAATTACTCCCTAATCAAGAGATTTAACGCCAAAGAAGATTATATTGACTGATTAAACTTTTTTGTCTTGCCTACTTTCCTTCGCGGCTCTTTACAAAGGTGTGTTATTTTCTGATTGTGGCACTTGATGCGAGTATATGAGTACACACATGCGTATTTTTTCGTACAAATATATAGTCACATGTTTATACATATAAAAATATGTGTGTGTATGTGTTGTGTGTGTGTGTGTGTGTGTGTGTGTATGAATATATGCGTGTATGTCTACATCTCTCTCCCCTCCTCTCTCTCTCTATATATATGCAGGTAGTTTTTACACATTATTTTCTGAAATAAAGTGTCTGATTCGTTTTAATTTAAGGCATTTTCCGACTCTCTAACTATTCTGCCAGATCACCGCTGTAATAGTAATCATAATGATTGTTTCAAATTTTGGCACAACGCCAGCAATTTTAGAGTAAGTGGTTGATTCGGTTACATCAACCCAGTACTTGACTGGTACTTTATTTTATCGAAAAGGCAAAGTTGACCTTGGTGGGAGGGATTTGAGCACAGGAGATAAAGGGCCGCAAGAAATAATGTAGTGACAATCGTAATAATTCTAATTTTGGCACAAGGCTAGTAGTTTTGAGGAGAAGGGCCAAGTCGTTTACATCGACCGCAGTACTTAACTGGTATTATATTTTTATCGACGCAAAAAAGATGAAAAGTAAAGTTGATCTCAGAGCTTAATGAGTCAGAAAAAATACCGCTAAGTATCTTGTTCAACCCTAATAATAATTATCATTAAGTATGATTATAACCAAACTAACGTTTAATATTAAAATCGCCATCCGTGTATCATACTAAATGTTGACTCACCGCTAGAAGGCATGGTGCTGTAAAATTGTCTGAGATAAAATCTCTACATAGACTTTATTAAAAATACTGTATATATCGATGCGAGACGAACATCATTTCTGCAGTCATTTACAAGATTGATAGACACATTTCGTCTTTGTTGGGGCTTGTCAATGCCATGTACCCGATTGTCACCTGCTTAAATGAAATTCGCGCCTGATATATATAGGAAACAGTGAATAAAACATTCACTAGTGTTGAGGAAGCATGTCGTACCGCAGGAAAAAAACACAGTGTTTGCAACTTAAACAGCATTAAATGAAAATCACTATCTGTATATCATACTAAACGTGTATGGTGATGGTAGTCATATCAAATGTATGATGATGGGTAAGACAGCTCTGTAATTTTATGCTGAATAACCCGTACAAATGATTTGTTTATAGTGATCAAATGCTTGTGTTGAATATTAGCTCACTCCCTCCATCAAATCGATGTTGCCTGAACAGAAGCACGGTGTACTAGACATGTCGAAGTGATCGCAGAGCAAGGTGAGATGAAGTGTTTTGTTCAAGAACACAACGCACTACCCAGTCAAGGAACTGAAACCACGATCTCGTGATCGTGAGTGCTCCACCCTCACCACTAGGTCATGCACCCCCATAACACACTAAATGTATACACAAAACAGGTTTATGAAGAGATTTTATTTCAGATAATTTCGTAACATTATGTCTTCTAATAGTGTGTGTATACATTTAGTATGATACATAGATGGCGATTTTAATTTAATGCTGTTTCAATCGCGTGAATCGAGTCTTTCTAACATTTGTAATAAGTTTAAGCAGAAAGTGTTGCTGACAATCGATCGAAGTACATAATTGGTTTTTATATCAATCTAAGGTAGCGAATTGATAGAGTCACTAGAACGCTGGACAGAATACCTCTCGGTATTTGTTCCAGTTCTCAACAATCTGAGTTCAAGTCCAGCCGAGGTCAACTTTGCTTTTCTTCCTTTCGAGCTCAATAAAGAAGAGCCAATACAGAGTAATGGCTTGGCGGAACCTCAAGAAAGTGAGACAGATTTTACAGAATTTCTGACTGAGGTCCTAGGTAGACATCGATGCTGGAAGGATGAAAAGTAAAGATACACCTAATGTGATTTGAACCTAGGGACAGAATTAAATAACACAAAGCATTTATTTTCACCAACTCTGCTATCCACCGCTCTCACTGCCCTCAAAATATTAAAACGAAGGGATTAAAAAAAAAAAAAGAAGCAAATACCTAGTTAGCAAAATGACATACTACACATCCATTATTTATTATATTAATGTGTGGCGGACAAGAAAATTGTAAGATGTTTATGAGCGTCGATGTAGGTGTTGTAGAATGATTTTATGGTAAGTAATCCGATGAGAAATAAACATCAAAAAGAAAAAAATAAGAAGCGATTTATGTTACCCTGATAAGCCATACCCGACTATATGGATTATTTATACTTCTCGGTATAAAGAGAACAGACTGTCAAATAATTTATGGTCCCAGATAACACCACAGCAGACGATATTAAAATGAGTTTTTTACACTTGCTTCAAACGGAAACGGCTGCCTGCTAAATTTACAGGAAACTCACACGATGATGATTTCTAAAGATCGTGTCAATAAGTTGTCAGTCTCTCAACTTATTTGCTATGAGTTCATTCCTTGTCACAGGCAACGCGCTGTTCATTTAAGCAAGACATTTCACTTCACATTTTCTCAACGAAGGAATCATTAAGTAGAAGCTTGACCAGCTGGAAATAGCAACCACATCTTCATCTTAAAAATGGAAGGGTACATTAGATAATGAAGTCTTAAATATACTGTCGGAAACACAGATGGGACAATCTTTGCTGGAATGCCTTGGATCACTGCTCTGCTCGTCAGAACTGATTTACAGATAAATAATGATGGCGGTGACGATGACGACGGCGGCTTCTCCTGGCCTTACTGGCTGCTACTGCTGCTGCTCCTAATACCTCCACGACTACTACAGCTAATACTACCAATGCTGCTGCTACTACTACTACTACTACTACTACTACTGCTACTGCTACTGCTGCTGCTGCTGTTATTGCTACTACTACTACTGCTACTGCTGCTGCTGCTGCTGTTATTGCTACTACTACTACTGCTACTGCTGCTGCTGCTGCTGCTGTTATTGCTACTACTACTACTGCTACTGGTGCTGCTGTTATTGCTGCTACTACTGCTACTGCTGCTGCTGCTGCTGCTGTCGACCGACCGACCGATTGACTAATTATTAATCCGTTGTCTATCCTATCCATCTCAGTGATTCTCAGTGAGGAGTGGATCCATCTCATCCCCTGAGAGAAGTGGACACCATTAAGGGGTCAGTGAGCAAAATCATATTACAGGGACTCTGGAAATCTACTGTGTCTTGTTATAAAACCATTTGTTACTTCCTGTCCAGATAGATGCCATATTGTACCGACAGCAACAGTTTGCAATGAAAGTGGTCACGCGTACTTTGAACTAAACATGGAGTTTTTATCCTCTAACTATTTCAATAATTGGACTGCGGCCATGCTCGGGCACTGCTTTGATACTCAGTATTCATTTCTCCGTTACAAGGGGTCAGTAAGAATGTACAACGATAACCACCACCACCATCGCCGCCGCCGCCGCATTTATACATATAAGAGAGACACTCTACGATAAAATAAATGTTTTTAATACAGTTTTTTCTTCCTATGAATTTGAGATCAAACAGATTTTTGGTTTTAATTAATTATTTTAATTATATTAATAAACAGAGTATGCTATTTTAATTATTCCTATTCTAACTATATTAATAAACAATATCTGCTGTCGTAGTTATTCTCATTTTAACCATATTAATAAACAATGTATTTTATAAAAATATATATGTTTATGTTTATTCTAAGCTTAATTACAAACGCTAGCGTTATCGCTCAAGGATAAAAGTTAGGGTGGGAGCAAGTATTCAAGTGACCTAAGTGGGTGTTCTGAATAAAATATATAAATAAAATGGTTGAGTAACATTAATTTAACTTAATGAAAACCAAATGAATAAAAGAAAGGAATAATTAAACAATACTTGATTAGGATCAAAGGTCTTCCAGCCGTGATCCTCCTGTTTTCCCAGGACAATGTATCTACAGCTACATCATACACACCTGCTGTGATGTGAGAGATATTTGACTACTATTTCTAGCTGATCGACCGACTCCCCCCGTAATGGATCCTTCGTTTCTTTCTCTGTTCAGGCTTAGATAGAAAAAGCGTAGAATCTCATTTCTCTTCCCCATAAATCTAAAGGCTGTATCTGAGTAAGAACTTAACAGAGTCAAGTCTGAGATTGGAATTCAATCTTTGAATGGTAAAATATTTCAGTTAACTTGGACCATTAATGTAAACGGGAAAGGCATGAACGTCACAATCACCTTTTTATCTTTTGTCTTTTAATTGTTTCAGTCACTGAGGCACTGCCTTGAAGAGTTTAGTCGAACAAATTGACTCCACAATTTAATTTTTTGTTTCTTTTTTAAAATCTGGTCGTTATTCTATCACTTCCCTCTACTGAAATGCTATGTTACGGAGACCTTGAACAAAACCAACACCAATTGACAAGTTGTGCGAAGGCAGGGACAAACACAAAGCCCCCACCTCTCTCTCTCTCTCGATTTGTTCGACTAAAAACCTTCAAGGCGATGCTCCAGCATGGCTGGAGTCAAATGACTGAAACAAGTAGAAAATAAAAGGTAATGCTTTACCAAATTTACGCGCGCATGCACGCAAACACACACGCATACACACGCAATATGTACATATGTTATACAGCCTGGCGCACGAAAATGTAGCCCGAGTTCCGTTGCAAAATACCAGCATTTCGTTTGCAAGTATCAGTGTGTTATTTCGACTGCTTGTAACTGTTGCATAAAGATGGTGCATTAATCGACTGTTTGCTACGTTATCCTCACCGCATCTTTACCTCCCTAGTTGATTGTAAGATTTCATTGAGTGAACGTCTCTAGCCTTTTCTGCAAGATGACGTACACAATAGCGACAAGAGCGGAGAATATGGAAGCGTATGTGAAATTTTTGAAGTCAAGTTTCTGGGTAAAGGCTTCCTGGCAGAGAACTTTATAAATATTAGTTTAGAAGCGGCGCACTACGGGGCCAGTGCACAACGTCCCCAAACCAAGAGACTCTACAATTCGAACGCTAGAAGTTATTCAGGACATTCGCCAAAGGATTACTGGAAGTTCAAAGAAGTCAGCACATAAATTGGCGCAGCAGTCTCACATAAGCAGGAAGTCATACCAACGGGTATTAGAAAGTCTAAAGTTGAAGCTATATCATTTTACATGTGTGCAACAATTAAAAATGGATGACAAGGGCAAACGAGTAAATTACTGCACATGAATAGCATTGCTAATGGTGAACCATTCCAGTACATAATGAGTGATGAAGCATGGATTCATTTCTCCGGCCACGTAAATTCACTAGAGAATCCTCACCTTGTGTATGAACGGTCACTAAAAAAAAGAAAAGAAAAAAAAATTCGGTGTTTGGTGTGTTGTTTCAGGGATACGCATCAATGGACCGATATTTTTTGACAGCACTGTCAACACGGAGGTCTTGATGGACATTTTGGACCGGTTTTATGCTCAACTCACTGAAGATGAAAGACAGGTGTAATTCTTCCAGCCGGATGGGGTGACTTACAACATTTCCCTGGTGTCCATGCAGCGAGTTCATGGGATCTTCGCTGAGGAATTTGTACCCACCACGTTCGTCTGATCTTTCAAAATATGTTTATTATCTCCGGGAACACGTGAAGAGCACAATGTACAAAAAAAAAAAAAAACGCAGATAATACAGGAATTGAAGAACAATACCACGCATGCGGTCGCCGTCATCGAAGTCGCTATTTTACACCAGTGTACCTAAACATGGTGGAGGCGCAATGGCCCAGTGGTCAGGGCAGCGGTCTCGCGGTCATAGGATCGCAGTTTCGATTCCCAGACCGGGCGTTGTGAGTGTTTATTGAGCGAAAACACCTAAAGTTCCACGAGGCTCCGGCATGGGATGGTGGCGAACCCTGCTGTACTCTTCCACCACAACTTTCTCTCACTCTTACTTCCTGTTTCTGTTGTGCCTGTAATTCAAAGGGCCAGCCTTGTCACACTGTGTCACGCTGAATATCCCCGAGAACTACGTTAAGGGTACACGTGTCTGTGGAGTGCTCAGCCACTTGCACGTTAATTTCACGAGCAGGTTGTTCCGTTGATCGGATCAACTGGAACCCTCGACGTCGTAAGCGACGGAGTGCCAACAACAAAAAGACCTAAACATGGTCGACATGCACAGCTGTGTATTGATGCAGTTGGCAGCCATTTTCAAACTCTCTAATGGTGAGTCCTTTCCAGTAGTTGTAAATTTATCTCTGTATTTACACTATACTGCGGAACCCGGGCTACTTTTTCGTGCGCCACCCTGTATTTTGCTAAAAAAACAATCAAACGGCAACACACATCAAAGATGGGATAAAACAATATCGATGTGGATACAATCAATTGAATCTACCACGGGTACATAACTGACATTTATATATTTTTCGAAGTCAGACGGTTAAAAACTGAAGTCATTCCCAGTGAGGTCTGATCCCATAACGTAAAGAAATACAAGTAAATACTGCATGAAATTTGATTAGACATATATGGTTCTATGACTCCACTGTGCGATGCAAAATTATAAAAACGCGAGATACATTACTTAAAAAACTTCAAGGTAACGTGAACCCCTACGCGGCTAATGTCTATTAGCTATTTAACAGAATCATCTGCTATGCAGTTTCCATGACCAGTTGGAACTATTTCTCTTTACTCACATCGCTAAAATCATTAAGAAAGACATTGTAGATATCATCTTTCTTCAGAACCTCATTCAAACACCGTAATATTAGAGTAATGAGAAGAAATAATGTTTTGGAAGTGTAACAAGAGTGGTACAATACTGAGGAACAACAGAAGAGATTTACTAAAACAGTAGAGTGTTATATAGTATATAGTTTTGTCTCTCTAGATTTTGTGTTCAAACCTCGACGTTGTTAACTCTTTATGCCCACCGTAGATCCAGGAACCAATAAAATAAGTGAAAGGTGACATATTGAAATTGCTGCAACCTCATTTACTTCTCTCAAACAGCAACTGGTCTATATCAGATCGATATGAGTGTTAGATTACTGAATAAAGCGATGAAAAGGATTGACAATGTTGAGCGCCGGAGTTCATGTCTTAGATTAGTTAACATCTATCTCATGGAAGCTCATAATATTGAGTTTCAAACCCTAGAAGGGTAATTTTACTTTTCATCCATTTTGAACCTATAAAAGAAGTTATCAGATTTACTCAATTATACCCTTCTCCTTACAGATTCGATAGGCAAATTTCAAATAAACGTTTATGGTGAACACCACAGAGAAAGCAGTGAGTCCTTTGCAAGTCGAGGCTAAGGCCCAGTTTCTATTCTAGGTTGATGTAAATAACTTAATACGCCAGTTTGTTAAGATAAGGATGAAAACGATAGTATGCCATAAGATATAAATACCTATAATACATTACTAAAAACTGTCTTGTAATCCATTCTACTAATGGACTGTATGACACTAGACTCAGTTATTAACACAAATTTAAAGATATTTGGTGAGGAACTTAATTTAAAATTGGATCGATTGATTCTACTCGGTATATGCCGGTCCTTATTCTATTGGCCATGGAAGTATGGAATAGCGGGATTTGAAATCACAATGTACGAGAACAATTTAATGCGGCACCGAATTTGGTCCAAAATATACCGTTGATGCCATGCACCGTCCTAATCAGTTGTAAGGTATTAATTATATAAGAGCAATCAAATTTAAGAATTTCTTTCGTATATCATCTGCCGGCGATTCAGATAGTGTGTGTGTGTGTGTGTGTGTGTGTGTGTGTGTGTGTGTGTGTGTGTGTGTGTGTGTGTGTGTGTGTGTGTGAAGGAGGTAGTTGGGTGGGGTGGTTGATGGCTGGAGTGGTGAGATGGTCGAGTGTTCATGGTATCCCCTTTCGAAATGTTGTTATTTCCTCTTGCGTAGGTTACAGAGAGTCTGTCATACACAGGAAGCAACACATTCGAGATAAAGATCTCCAGGAGGCATGTCTCTCTGTGTCTGGTATTAGTAATGTGTGTGTGTGTGTGTGTGTGTATATATAAATGTGTGCGCGTGTGTGCATGCGTGCATGTGCGTGTGTATACACATATGTGTTTGAGAGTGTGTGTCTCTCTACATATATGTGTGTGTGTGTGTATTATATATACATACGCGTGTGTGCACGTGCATGCTTGCAAGCGAGTTCACGCCATTGCTCTAGTTTCACATAGATGTATGCATAGTGTATATGTATGTATATTAAAAATTTAACTATGAATATATGTGTATATATGATTGTGTATGAGTGTTTACCTTGATA
>NC_142929.1:104795013-104825013 GCF_046866305.1 Octopus bimaculoides
CTGCGTTTCCTACAAGAAAAATGGGAACACACACACACGTATGTGTGTGTATGCATGCGTGCGTGTATGTATGTATGTATGTATGTATGTATGTATGTATGTATGTATGTATGTATCTATCTATCTATACATACATACATACATACATACATACATACAAACATGATGGCCGTCCAATGGTCTTCCTCAGTCACGAGTGGACGGCCATCATGTATGTATGTATGTATGTATGTATGTATGTATGTATGTATGTATGTATGTATCTATCTATCTATCTATCTATCTATCTATCTATCTATCTTAACCATGATAGTTTGTTATAGTTTCAGATCTACGTATATGCTGAGTAGTTTTTTTTTATAAACACCATTATTTTTACCTCATATTTCATTTGATCCCTTCTCTGTTACACCCTTACCCTTCCAGTTTTACCCTGTCTCCTGAACTTCATAAATCCCACAAGTTGAAATTTACAAAAGAAACTATAGCCGAACAGCTGTGTTAACCATTCGAAGCTCTGTCTCTATTCACGTCACTCGAGCTCATTGCTTAAGGAATATTTCAGTGACAGCCATGACATAGTGTTGTGTAATATGATCTGTTAGAGGAGGGAACTGAGATAACTGCCCACACTTTTCCTGATTTATTTATTACTATTGTTATTGTCACGCACTCCAACCCCGACTTCCATAAATAGTCACATGGAAATAAAACGATTGCTTTCTTTTATTCTCTTCTGCAGTTTTTGCTTGTTTGTTTTTTTTTATCTGAAGTTCTGTTATGTTTTTTACACAAGGAATTTTCAAATGAAGATCTTTCTCTATTTCTCTGTTTTTCTTTCCATCGTATCCATTTTTTCAACTTACTTTCGCACCCACTCTATCTATCTATCTATCTATCTATCTATCTATCTATCTATCTATCTATCTATCTATCTATCTATCTATCTATCTATCTATCTATCTATCTGTCTTTGTGTATGTTAGTATATATATATATATATATATATATATATATATATATATATATATATATATACTAACATACATAAACACTCCATTTTGGTGTTTTTATCCAAAATGGAGACGAGCACCATTCCTCCATGCGATTAGCTTGAAAAATTAAGTTATTTTTCTATTTTTTGTACACGAAACCAATGGTAGCCTTAATACACAAATAAAAGAATTCTATCCACCAATGCCGTGTTGAGCACTCATTTTCATCGTTCGACATTTACATACGTGTGTGTGTGTGTGTGTGTGTGTGTGTGTGTGTGTAAGACAATATTACAGTCCCATTTCAACCGGTTTCACACAAGAGTTTAGGAAAACCAATCTCGATACAAAATAAGGTGAAGTATGACTATAACATTCTTTTGTATAAATAATTAATATACCTAGTGTGTTGATAGATATACAAGTGTCTATTTTGAGGTGGTGTGGTTTGCGGATTTTTAGGCAACTACATATATACTAGCTTCTAAGAAATAATGTAGATTGAGGTAATGAATATATGAAGCACTTGGCTTACCCGGGAGTCGGCAGCACAGCACACCCGATGCTATGCCTAGTTTAAAATGACACGCATGTTTGAAGTGTGAATCCACGCAGCAACTGGCATCTATTCGCCCACCAGAGATACAAGATGTCAAACCTTGGTTTTGGTGGGGACAGTCTTTTCCAACGCCAGCGAGGTCATCCTATCAAAATATAAAAGAGTAAAAATCAAATTAACATAAATTCATTAGATTAATTATTTTATTAGATTAATTATTTTAGATACAATATTTTAGTTACAGCATGACTCAGTATAATTCAGAACAAAGTTTACTTAAATATCCTCCTTAGATTTGACAAGACACAAGGATATAGATTTAGAAGGAAGCGGAAGTGTTGTGATGCTCAGATCTTGCTCAGAAATTAAATGAATGCTACTGGGAATCGAAATCTGTTTGTGAACTCGAACCATTGGGAGATTACGTCACTCAACGCGAATCATCCAAATATTTTTTTACAAGGATAAAAGTTAAACTTTGTAGGAAAGAGTGCATGGCCGATTGCATTTAACAAAGCAAATATTTGGTATCCCTTTTTATCAATCTTGGAAGTACGTAAAGGCTAATTCGACACCAGTTTCATTTGAGCGAACAATCGTATTCGAATTCCATTTCTTTTTGAGTTCTAATTTCACTGAAACAATTTTATTTCGTATTCATTTCCTCGAGGACAATATAAGTACAAATTAACCTACAAGTAAAACCGTCTTTTCTTTATAAAGACGGGGGAAATTTATGAAGCGAAGATCTTCACTGTAAAATGTGGCCGTGATTTTTGGGTTCGAATTTAAGTAGGATTGGTTGTTGTAGCTTAGTCGTAAGCCAGCTCCAAGAGAAATTCTAATGTAGTATAAATGGTCAAATATGTTCCAGATGGTACAATCGTATCTTTTCTCCAAGCATAGTCATCTAAGACTACATCATCAAATGTGTCTTTCTCATTTTAAGACGAAAGAGAGTAGTTTGATGATGTAATTGCTATTTCAAGCACGTCAAACGACTGCATAGAGGCCTTAGAGTTAGAAACTCATTGATTATTGCTATTTTTTAAAACCTCATGTGAAAATTAATCGAGCAGAGCTCGGACCAAATCTATGATCGCGCCATTTTAAAGACTATCTAGGACTAAATCCTTGGCCATGTCCTTCTTTTTTCAAAGGCGATAAGGTATGATTTAATGGATAGTTGATTGCTATTTCATACAGATCGAGCGACTATGCAGCTGCTCACTCATAGTTCGTAATGGGTTTGACAATAATTACTTGTAACGAACTCTTATTATCATAGGATGAAGAGTCAGGTTATATTGAATTATCACCGAGAGTAAGTAAATTAAAATGTTTATTGATGTAGACGATAAAGAGACATCAACTGAAGACAACTTACACTAATGACACACTGCTTGGGGATGATTGATGCAATTCCATATTGAAATAATTAGTTGGTTTGACTAGGAACAAAACAGCCAATTGAACGGTTCAATAAATAGATTATATATATAGATATTGTGTTCATTAAACGATCTTCATGTGTATCTTCATGTGTATGTTATAAATTTTAGCATACGGTTAATCATTCAAAGATGCCATCTGCATGAAAACCAACAGTTAAGTAAGAACAGAATATATTTTAATGTCGAGAAAAAAACATCTAATTTAATTAGAAATACTACTACAGCGAAGAGCGAAAATTTGCTCAGTGATACATTATTTTGAACATTTTTTGCAAGTAAGGAAGACACCTTCCAGCATGCTTCAGTTTTCTTAAACCTCTTCAGCGAAGAATAAACTTCATCGTATTTTCATCTCAAGCACTGCTAATGACTGCTGCTCTGACTGCCATGAGCTTTCTGCAACACATCTATGGTGTAGGAAACATGCAGTAGCTCTTGATCGTACAGTTGACAACTATAGATGAAAACGGACCAGTGATAATATGTAGCTGCACAAGATTCAACATTGTCGTCGACCTTTGGTAACATTTAATCTTAGAGCTTATGACTGAGAGAGCCTTCAGGCAGTTGATCAACCTCCAAGAAATAGTTACCAAATCCCGTCAAATTATAACCTATTCAGCGAATGAATACATCAAATAACGAAGTCTTATGCTCTCCGAAAAAGGCAAGATGGTCACAAGTGAAAGGTCTATGATGATAGGTCTTCCCGATTCAGGTTGATCTAGGGTTAAACAACCACAGCAACATGTAATAAAACTCAGTTGTATGTAATATTGATTTCTTTCTCATTAACCACCAGATGCAACATGTGCTTAGAAGAGGTTGTGCTGAAGTCGATCCAATCTGCTTCATTAGACTTGTACATATCTTATTGACCCCGAATACATGAATGTAGCGAAATTTGAACTCATGATACAAAAGAATGAAACTAAAGACAGTAGGACGTTTATAACTGAGCTGTAAGTTTCTGGCAACAAGGCGCCAGGTACTGCACAAAGAACTCAGCTAACGCTAACCCCTTGTAATATATATATAATGGAACAAAATCGCAATAGAGGACAATAAAATATTCGAACAGATAGACGATACAAAAGCGGACCGGAAAAAACAACAGTTAGAGAGATAGGAAAAAAAAAAGGACGGGTGGTTCGTGGCCTTTCTTCAGTCAAGTTACCAGATGTCCTTACAGTTTCGAGCAGTTACACTTGAGACTGTTCGATCTGGTTGCCCCCCCCCCCCAGTCTAAGCTAGGAGTATTAGATTTTTTTGTTATTAGAATTTTTGTAAGAAAGCTAGCGAATGTGTACGGCAAACCCCCCCCCCCCAAAAAAAAACCGGAGAAAATGGTACACAATTACAAATACAAACAACAAGAATATAAAAACAGGTGTCTTTATATATATACATATATTAACAAAGACTGAATAACAACAACAATAATAATATTAATAATAATAATAATAATAATAATAATAATAATAATAATAATAATAATAATAACAACAACATCGAAAAATACTTTTGGAATGAGAACCCAGGTTCGAAATTTCCCCAAGACACCTGATGAAGGCTGGAGGGTATATCAGCCGAAACGTTGTGTTAACAACAAACAAGATGAGGAGAAATATCGGTCAATTGTAAATAATGTACAAAAACTTTCTTGCACTTAAGGACGTAGCTTAAATTTTGCGTTATTTTGAAGGATTTTTTGCGTTTTGCATTAATGCAGACATGTAATATATTTATTATTAAATTTAATAATATAAATCATTTACATGTTTTTAAGTTACGAAACAATTTGTCGTGAAATCAGAATTTTCTAATTGTTAAATAAAATTGTTAAACTATTTCTCTGTCATTTGTGACTTTATACACACACGCACACACATACACACACACACATTCATTTTAAATAAGTATTTACCGGGAAGTGTTCTGTGAAGCATGAAGTAGATCCCAGTGAGCTGAGATTCTAAAACTAATCTATATAAGAATTGATCACCCGTTGTAATATTTAGTCTGTTCCTGTGGGCATGTGGTCAAAATGTTTACTTCACAACTACGCGGTTTCGGGTTCGATTCTACCGTGCGGCACCTTGGTCAGATGTCTTCTACTATAGCCTCGAGCAACCAACACCTTGTGGTAAGTGCAATTTGGAATATGGAAACTGTGTAGAAGCCCAAGGCCTGTCAGAAGCACCATTCTTGTTCTAGGCAGACAAACTTAATTCATCACTCTGTTAAACATTATCACCAAGCACTTGGGTCCTTTAGTGGGGTCCACTAAGTGGTAAGCATTCAGACTCATCCTCCGGCCTGAGAAAGCATTTCTCCCTTCTTTTTACATGTTATGGAGGCCCTCTAAAGTGTTATAGGCACTACTCTTCTTCAGTTTATTAAGCCATAAAAGATAGTGGCTGAAGAAATGGTAAACGACTCCAAACGAGAATCGAAATAGGACTATGGGTTTGACGCAACTTTCTATAATACATACTTCTATCTTTTACTTGTTTAAGTCATTAGACTTCAGCCATGCTGGGGCACCGCCTTGAAGAATATTTTTAGTCGAATGCATCGGTTGTCAAGCGGTGGTAGAGGAACAAACACAAACACAAACACACGTCGTCTTCTAAATCAAAATTCACCCTATATCTTGCACATTGAAAAGTTTTCACTAGAAGTAAAACATATTAAAACTTATATACGATAACGTAGTCATTTAACCAGCTGTTCTGACATATGTAAGTCAGCAGCGACCGTTCTATATCAGTATTTCTAAGTAGTTTATCCTTCCCACTCACACGTTGTATCTCTCAGTCTTTCAACCCATCTTAAACTATACCTGTCTCACTGTCTTACACATTTCTCACACCCGCCTCTCACACGCTTTTACTTCTCAACAACTCTCTTCCGCCATATTGCTCACATAGTCCACCTTGCCACTTTCTTCCGGTTCTCCACCCACGTACTTAGTGAGAAAGAGTTTGACGCAAGGCATACGTAGGCCGATCAAGTTTAGAAAGGAAACATGAATGAGTGTTTTGCATCGAGCCAAACTATAGCACAAACACACAAATGTACACACACACACACACACACACACACATCACAGATAAGTACATATACAAAAACATACGTATATACGCAGAAGCGCTTCCATACATACATTCATTACACACACGCACACACACACACACACACACACACATCACAGATAAGTACACATACAAGAACACACATATATGCAGAAGCGCTTCCATACATACATTCATTATACACACACACACACACACACACACACACACACATCCGGACAGGCTAACAAACTGACATGTGTACATACATACATAGATGCACACATATATACATACGTAAAGGCTAACACAATCATACAGAGGCATATGCTGCTTATAAAATGAAATATTTAATGTTTATTAATTTGTAAAAACATTGGTGAAGGAATGCTAAAATACCAGGAAGGCGAAGAAAAACAAACTAAGATTTCTCACAACTATTCATGAATGAAATGCGTAACGTCGTATATTTTATATACATTTGTATACTATAGTTATTCTATCTATCTATCTATCTATCTATCTATCTATCTATCTATCTATCTGTCTGTCTGTCTGCCTGCCTGCCTGCCTGCCTGCCTGCCTGCCTATCTATCTATCTATCTATCTATCTATCTATCTATCTATCTATCTATCTATCTATCTATCTATCTATCTATCTATCTATCTATCTACACACAGACACTGATATACATATTTGTGCATTTGTATGTATACATAATGTGCGTATATATATAAATATGTCTACACATGTATTTCTACGCGTGTGTGTATGTGTGTGTTTAATTAGATAAAGATGGTTATGGCCGGTCTATGGGGTTACCCTGGGTTTCACGTACATAAAATGCTTAGCTTTACGGCGGTTCTTCAGACCCTAATGGCCATTAGGGTCTAAAGAAATACCCTAAAGCTAAGCGCTTTATAGTTGTGAAACTCAGAGTAACCCCGTAGACCGAACATAATTATCGCTATCTAATTACTCTACTACTCTATGACTTAGAGTGTGCTTCTCTTTCGAATTTATGATTTACTGATGATATATATACTCTTTTACTTGTTTCAGTCATTTGACTGCGGCCATGCTGGAACACTGCCTTTCAGTCGAAGAAATCGACCCCAGGATTTATTCTTTTGTAAGCCATGTACTTATTATATCGGTCTCTTTTGCAGAACCGCTATGTTACGGGAACGTAAACATATCAACATCGGTTGTCAAGCGATGGTGGTAGTGGGGGCGGGTGGTGGTGGTGGCAAACACAGACACAAAGACATACACACACACACACGCTCGCACACATATATATATAAGGGGCTTCTTTCAGTTTCCATCGACCAAATCCACTAACAAGGCTTCGGTCGGCCCGAAGCTATAGTAGAAGGCACCTGCCCAAGGTTCCAAGCAGTAGGACTGAACCTGGAACCATATGGTTGGGAAGCAAGCTTCTTACCACACATCCACGCCTGCGCCTTCTTACCACAAAACCACATATATATGTATAGTTCCATCTACCAAATTTCTCTCATAAAATTGACTCGTCAGTTTGATGGAATACATTTACTCAAGGTGCTGCACAGTAGGATTGAACACAAAAATATGCGACTGCAAAGCAAACTAAACTGCACGACCCTTGTCACTCACTGATACAAAGATTAACTGATATATTTATGATGTATGCGTTAGTTCCTTAAAAGTGCTTCCAGTAATTATGGAAATGAAATAGATATTTTCTTATAACTGGATTTATTATAGAATAATAGTTATAGCTATATATCAGCCAGCCCGAAATATTTCGAAAAGCATTGTGCAAGGAAACGTTTTATCGTTTGATCATCTGGTTTCTAATGGTAACTTCAAACTACACGTACATACATGAAATTATCTAACTCCCCATTAGATAACATCAGTGCAATCTATAGAAATTATTTACTGTGATACAGAGAATGATGTTTTAATTGAATGTCGTTTTATAGTAGAAGTCTTTATGATTGCCATCTAGCGAGACAGGTTAATTACTATGAAAATGGCCAGTGTTTGCCAACTGATTAAAGCTGAATATTTTCATACGCATGAAGGAACTTTATTCAAGGCCTTCATTGCGAAATGAAAGGGACCACATAGTGTTATATATATCACGGGAGATTATAAGTATAATTAGCAATCTATGAAGGCCACAGACCGAGTAAAATGTTATATATGAATAGATATTATCTCCCTTCCTCTGTCTGTCTGTTCGTCAGTCCGTCTATTCACGCCTACTCTCTCTCTCTCTGTCTTCTTATTTTTTGGGTGACAAGGGTCGAATTCCCTCGTGCAACCTTTTTATTTCTTTGTCTCTATCACCCTGTATATCTCTCATCTCTCCGTTATATACAAACGCCCTAAAGATCGACTCTCGGTAAACCAAGCCCATGAACAAATTCGAATTTATATTGAAACCATTTCACTTTATTATCCAGCTAATATACTAATGAAAAACGAAAAAACGCAGACAAAAAAAAAAAAGGACGATAAAAAAAAATTCGCACGAATATTTCTCCACGGCCCCACAGTATTGTGACACTAAAACTAAGTAAATCATTATGATTGCCCATATAATTAGTGTCTGAAAGAATATTATTGATCATTCGAAGGAAAAATCTTTAGTAATTAAAACAAATCCCTATAATTATAATTATTAATCTCATTGATGTAGAAGCGAAATGACTGTGGATAAACTCCTAAAACCTCCAACCACGTGGGTCTTGACTTCAAAAGACCCAATTGCTTGGAGCAATATCATAATTCCACTTGTTTCATTATATACCTAATTGGAAAATTTCGTTTTTTAATCAGGAGAGAAGTTTGTGCCCATAACTCTTTACAGGACTTACGAGACCGGCGGGCTGAGGGAGGTATTCTAAAACCGAAGAACTGGTCCGAATCAAGAAGTGCAAAATGCCTGTCATAGGCTCTCTCCCTTGGTTTAATGAAATACAAACAGGAGTTAATCACTAACTCTATTGATTCATATAGTTTGTGGAGTGTTTAAAACTTGGACGATTAAACCATGTGGTTTGTGCAAGGATAATCACATTGATAAGTTCAGTGAAACAAAGAGTAGATTGATTTCACATGCTGAATTTTGGTCAGGAAATAGACATTTACCCGCCATTCCTGTATCCTTATCAGAAGTGTATGTTGTCTTCCTTGACACATGGTCTACAGCTGACTTATGTAAACACTAAGTGAACTTGTGATAGTACATTGTACACACATATAAGTAAACACAGACGCATACATATGTACAAACACACATGCACACACAGCAAACACACGGCGTTCACGTATACACCTTCACATCTCTCTCTATGCACATATATATATATATATATATATATATATATACAGAGAAATTTATAAACAGGAAAAGGTTATTGCCGGAAGGATAAGGACAGTATATTTATAAACATTAATTGTAGGTGACCTGTCCATTGTATGGTACCTAAGTTCATGTAGAATGCGTTAACGCAAGACATTCAGATCTACTTGCATATAAAAAAAAAGACAAAAATAAATAATTAGGAAATTATTTTGATATCACTGTGAAACAGATAAGTTTTCAGTATATTTTATAGCAAAACTAGTACAAATACATTAACTATTTTACAATGTGATAGAGGCCTGCACATAGCGTGTCAACTTACCAATCGAAGGATAATTGGTTCGTGTACTGGCATTGCGTATCATCTGTGGCCATGGCACTTACCTCTCAAATAGCCCAATCTATCTAGATGTCAATAGGTCGCACGATAGCTATATACACATCATGACTGTAATCAGTAACGGTGCTATTTAATTGATACACCATTATTAACTTGAAGTGAGATAAATTTCCATGTCGGTGCAGTTTGGAAAGAGGCAATTTTCACCAGACTAACTGTTGCAAGTTAGATAAAGTTTTTAAGTATTCAGTCTACAAGTCAATGTATTAAAGGAATCAATATATATCGTAGCTGTTCTTTAGGCTTCGTATTAAAACGTGTTAAAACTCTTATAATATACCTGAGAGAAACAATTATATATGTTTTCGTAATCTAAATGTCACTTTCTTGCATTTGTGAGAATTAAGACAACGTATATATCTTTTTGTTAAAACCCAATTCTTACTGTATGAAGGATATAACTGTACACTTACGTCAGAAGTATATCACGAAGCATTATATGTAAATCTTTATACAACTGTCGAAAATCAAATTAGAGATCGTAGTGAGAGACATATAACTAATGATTATGTTTAATATACACTTATCCAATATACAATAGTATCGATGTCCTTGTTTTTCTGTTATCAAACGCTGGTAAACATTACAGCTTACATACATACATACATACATACATACATACATACTGATTCCAAATACTGCACATATACACACATACATGCATAAATACATTGTTGATGTTGTTAAAATTCCAATGAAGGTGCCTTGGATCTAGGTTAGAAACCGGCTCTTTCTCTATTGGCAAGAAATAAAACTGAAAATGACACACGCGCGCGCACACATACATATACCGAAAAACCACGTGCGTAACAACAAAAGAAGAAGACATCATTATCATTAGAAAGAGTACTAAATTTATTAAATAACATAAGCATGGGACACTTACTTTCAGAACTCCAACTTTCTTGATAGCGATTTATTTGATTCTCGTTATCATTCGTCAGCTATTGCAAACGAGTATGATACAGAATTCAGGTGTTTTCTTCTGTATTATTCACGCTTGCAATAGCTGACGGTAGCGGTAAAATCGAATGCATTGGTACATTTTTCTAATTCAAATTTCATATCTATTTCTTTGGTAAATCCATGTACTGCTTGTAGTAGTGTTTCCAGCTGTTTATCTTTGTAAGCGTATAGTTTTAGGTCATCTATATATAAAAGGTAGCTGATTGTTTTGCCGTAACATTTGTATCCGCATTATCATTATTATTATTATTATTATTATTATTATTATTATTATTATTTTTATTATCAGTTCGTCCGTCGTTGTCGACGATGACCAAGGACATCACATGGAAGTAGAAGACGGCACGGTGCATCCAGTTGTGGTCAATCAGCCCGATCCGTGCTCGAAAGGCTCTGCTGAGTATATGTACATACATAGACACATATAGACACATATACGTATGTGTGTGTGCATGTGTGTATGCATATAGTGTTACATTTGCTTGTTTTGCACCTGTGTGCTCACGAGTATATGTATAATACATACATACATACATACATACACACACACATACATTTGGGTTAGAGAAGAGAAACTGTGCACAGTTGTAGAAATTAGCTTCTCAGCGGATGTTAACTTAAAGCTGAACATCAGTGAAAAAGAGAAAACCTATGCTGAACTATTGAAAAATCTGCAGTTACAAGTTCAGATTCAAACCTGTAATTATTGGGGCCCTGGGATATGTAACAGACTGCCTAAATACCAATCTCGAAAAATTAGGCTTCTCAAAACCAGAGAGGAGAAAGCTGTCTCGAAGACTACAGATCCAGTCCATCACTGGAATTGTAAAAATCTGTAAAACTTTCCAGAAGTTTATCATTTAAATACATATGAGCATGTCTAGATATGTAACTATATGCATGAGAATACACACATAAAACACAAATCTGCACATACATACATACATACATACATACATACAAACAAACAAAAATACCTTGTTTTTGATGCTGAAATTCCAATGAAGGAACCATGGATCTAGGTTAGAAACCAGTTCTTTCTCTATTGGAAAGGAATATTGAAAAAGACTGAATAATGACTTACATACACACATGCACATATAGAATCGATAGTGCTATCATTGATGTGAAATATTATTTGAGTTGAAAAATATTTACTCAAATCCGAGTCTGTTTGAACATTTGTCCGTATGTGTTCCTGTGCATGCGTGTGCGTGTGTATTTGTATGCACGCGCGCAGGAAGTTTGAGAGATTTCGTCTTTATAGGCAACGAAGATTAAACACAACTCTTTCAATAATCACCTCACTAACCACCTCTTCTTACATTTCCAATTCCTTTTTCACATCACATCTCACACTTTATCAGATGGCAAAGTAGGTCAACTGGACACATACTCAGAAAGGAAGATGTGTATTTGCTGTTTATTCTTGGTGTAAGCAAAATTGAGATGGCTATAACTACTAGTAAACGAAACCATATCGTTGATTCAAATTAACAACTCTCATCTAATGCTCCAGTTGTTTTTCGTATGATTTCTTACGAAAGTGCGTGTCTACAGATCCGTGGTAAAAGAGGAAATGAAATTTTCTGACTTTCATGGCTTTATCGAAAGCATTAGGAACATTATATAAACTGGACAAAAAATGGTATTTTATACTGGATTTGCTTTAAGAGTTCGGCAACAAGTGTCAGCGGGTGTTAAACGAACTTCTTCATAACTACACGACATATACAAGATGAAGCTGCATACCGTCAATTAAATTTCATCAGGAGAATAAACAGAAGCTGTTTTTTTTCTAAAGTGTATCGTATTTTTTCTTTAAAGAAAGAGTTTATTATGAAGAGAGATTTCTTGCGTAACTGCGATTCTTGTGTAACTGTACACACACACACACACACACACACACGTGCATTGCCGCCCACGCTTCCACACTTACCCTTACCTCTCCAACACCACCCTCCTCACAGGTACCCATCATCGACCCTATCATATCACTGACTTCTTCACCTGTGCTTCTAGCAACGTCATCTACTGCATCTCCTACTCTTTCTGTCCTTCTCTATACATCGGTCAAACGAGACGCCGCTTGGCTGATTGGTTCGCCAAATACCTCCGAGACATCAGACTTGGCAACGACACCCCGGTCTCGCGCCATTTCCGCTCTACCGGTCACTCTTTACAACACCTGTCTGTGTTCGGATTGTCCTTGCACAGGGGCCATTCGGACTCCCGTCTTCGCTGTGTGTAGGGTTTAATCTTATCTCTTCGCTCCTTTGCACCACATGGGCTTAACTCTCCTCCCCTCTTCATCTAACCCTCCTCTCTCCTCTCTTCTTCTCACACCTACTTCCTCTCACCCATCTCTCCTGTCTTGCTCTGGCACCTACTTCCTATCTTCACTCCTACCCACCTTCTCCCTTCCAGCCTCTCCCTTCATCGTCACCCCTCCCTCATTACCCCATCCCTACACATTCCAACCCCACTATCTCTATACATCCCATTTCACCCCACCCCATCTTTTAGACCCCACCTTTGTTCCCCCACTCTCACCTCATCCACACACCAACACCACCACACCACACTACGTCACAAACCACCACATCACACACCACCATACCACACCACATCACATCACACCACTCCGCACACACTAGCACTGATCACTTGACAGCACCTACACCATCATCCACACATCTACACATGCACACACGCACACGTCAAGGTCACCAGCCCCCTTCCACACGCACATACACGATCTCATATACACAAGCACGCGTACCTTCGTTTTGGGATCACCACTACATTATTATCTCCTCTTCTTCCTAGCTCTCCTGTGTGACTCCTCTGTCTGGCATTCGTCATGATAGATCGCTAGCCACTAAACCTTTTTTCTATTTTCTCTCCCTGTTTATTTCTGTGTTCGCTTCTTTCGAAGAGCGTAGGCTCGAAACGTAAAAGACTTTTTCCCTTCCCGAGCGTTAAACTAATACATCTATTTGCTGTTTGCCCACCCGTCTTCGTCTTTTGTTTTTCTTGTAAATTCTAACTATATATATATATATATATATATATATATATATATATATATATATAAAATTAAATAATAAGGGTGAAAAATTGAATATTAATTTGATTAATATCAATTTAAAACCAGTGGCCTAGCATATTGAAAAATCTGAAGATTCAGAAAAATTATAGATTAACACAAGGAATTTTTCTATCTCATCCGTTGCCTCACGTTTCTGAGTTCATATTATCTTACCGCATTGTTTTTTTCAAAGTGTTGATGAAATAAATATGTGTCAGTAAATGTACAGGATCGATTTACTATCCATTTGAAATAACAATATATGAATTCTTATCGGACCTTCTACATCATGGACGGGAAACCTCTTTTTCCATTCTTTACATCACATTTTTTAGACAACACAACAGCAACTTTAACATCCAACATGTATTTTATTTTCATATTTTCTTTTAATACATTCTGCATTATATCTAATTTCTTGTACATCTTTCCCTTTCCAGAATAACTTCTACTAAAAAAAAAAAAAGAACTCTACTAATTCATTCTATTGAAACTCTTTTAACACTCTGATGATGGGATATCATTTATTTCCCTGAAACAGCTGTAAGACCACCTTTCTATTCATAAATGTCCTAGGAGTATCACATTACCTTGGCCTTGTTATTTTATTTAACATATACACGCTCACACACGACCTGCTATAGACTCCTCATTCATGCTATTATTGAATCGAGAGCTTAACAGCGGTCCTTCCGTAACACTTACATAGCCATACCTGCTTTTTGGGTCTTCTGGATATCAAAACCTGTCATATTATTTATTTCTATATTGCCCACAGGGGGCTAAACATAGAGGGGATAAACAAGAACAGACAAAGGGATTAAGTCGATTACATCGACCCCAGTGCATAAGTGGTATTTATTTAATCGACCCCGAAAAAATAAAAGGCAAAGTCGACCTCAGCGGAATTTGGACTCAGAACGTAACGACAGACGAAATACTGCTATATATATATATATATATATATATATATATATATATATATATATATATATATGTGGCACCTTGGGCAAGTGTCTTCTACTATAGCCTCGGGCCGACCAAAGCCTTGTGAGTGGATTTGGTAGACGGAAACTGAAAGAAGCCCATCGTATATATGTATATATATATATATATATATATATATATATATATATATATATATATATATATATATATATATATATGTGTGTGTGTGTGTGTATATGTTTGTGTGTCTGTGTTTGACCCCCCCACCCAACGTCGCTTGACAACCGATGCTGGTGTGTTTACGTGCCCGTAACTTGGCGGCTCGGCGGGGGAGAACGATAGAATAAGTACTAGGCTTACAAAGAATAAGTCCTGGGATCGATTTGCTCGACTAAAGGCGGTGCTCCAGCATGGCCACAGTCAAATGACTGAAACAAGTAAAAGAATAAAAGAATATATATATATTTCGTATGTGTATTTCGTGTGCAAGATTCTTGATGTGGATACGTGTGTTGAAAGAAATACAATTAAACCTTGGGAGAGGCATTATGCCGGTAATAAACACACGCACTGGTTCAGTCCTTCATTAATTTATATAGTTTTTTGTTAAATTATTTCATTGCACTCTTGCAATCTCTTCAGTAACTTGTCTCTCCACTTCCATTTATTTTGAATATATGATCTGGCGTTGTTTTGGCGTTGTTTCGAAACTGTTTGGTATGAGCATGTGAGTGTGTGCAAGCTCGTATGTGTGCACGCTCATATGTGTGCACGCACTTATGTGTTCGTGCTTATATGTAAGTATGTGCGTCCATATGTGTGTTTGTAAGACGCACAGCACAGAACTTCGCATCATCCAACAACGACATTCCTACACTCTATGGGTTACGAAAAGACCATAAACCCATTGCAGACCCTATCATGGGCCCACCATGTCGACCGATTTGTGGTGCCAATATTGCCAGCAATTATAGGCTGTCATTCTTCCTCTCACAGATATTAAGACCACACATCGAGATGTCTCCTGATGTTTGTGAAAGCACTGAGGACCTCCTCAGCAGAGTCAATGAATGTAACTGCTCCCATGACCTGACAGATTGTATTATAGGCAGTATGGATGTAGTATCTCTCTATCCATCCATTGACATTGACTTTGCCGTAGAGAGATGTGTTGAAATTATTTCGGAAAGTGAAGTAACCTTCCGTGAAGTGAACACGAGGGAACTAGGCCTCCTCCTAAAGCTCGTTTATAATAATGAATACTTAGATCACCACGACCTAACTAGATTCTGCCCCACCAGGTCAGGACGGGGTAGACCACATACGATCACATCAGCTGCTAGAAAAACCACCGCAGAGCGTTGGAAGGGATGGAATACACCCACCCACGACCCAGAGGATAATATCCAAACACGAAAAATGGTTGCACATGCTGTAGGTGCAAGTCTGAAGACCACCCTGCAGAACCATATAGTTAAATTCAATGAAAAACTATACATGCAGGTCCAGGGAGCGGCTATTGGTGTCAGTGTGGCCGGAGACGTGGCAAGCCTATTCATGACCTGGTGGGACAAAAAGCTGAAAACAACTCTCAAAGAACACTCAATAACACTCAAACTATACGGGAGATATGTGGATGACATTAACATCGTAGTCAAAACACCATCAAACATTCAGACTGAAGAGAACGAGAAGATCGTGATGGAAAACATCCAAAATATAGCTAATACAATACACCAGAGCATCAAGGTAACAATAGATTACCCAACAAGACACCTAAACATGAGACTCCCAGTACTTGACACAGAACTTTGGCTAGAAACAATTAATGACAAAGTTCAAATCCTCCACTCACATTATATGAAACCTATATCTTCAAAGTATGTTATCCATAAGAATTCGGCTCTATCACACAGTATGAAAATCAATATATTAGTAGCCAATTTGGTTAGAATAATGAAAAACATATCCCCCCCTGTGCGGTCCATGGGAGGGGCAAAAACATATTCAAGACTTCATGCATCGCAAGCAATTTTCGGGATACAGCCAGAAAGATAGAATCCGGGTATACAGAGGAGCTAACAAGAAATTTGAGGAGATTGTTGTCAAAGATACAAATGGAACACAACCTAGATACCGTAACAAACAGTGGAATAGACTACAAAGGATTAGTGATAAAACAAACAAAAAGACCACGTGGTACAATACCGACAAGTTCCAGGGAGTAATGTTTGTGGACGCCACGCCACACGGAGAACTGGCCCGCAGATTTCGAAAAATCCTCAAAAGTACCAAGTTGAGGATAAATGTTATAGAAAAACCAGGGAGATCAATTAGATCAATAATATGTAAAACATATCCCTTCAGAAGAACAAGGTGTGTTGAGGAGAGTTGCATTGTGTGCAAAAATAGTCCTGGTGCCAACTGCAAAGCCAGAAATGTAGTCTACAAAATAAGCTGTATGGATGGTGAGTGTAAAAACAGAAACACGACATACATAGGTGAGACGGCAAGAAGTTTGGCTGAGCGTGTAAACGAACATTGGAGGGACTATAATAATCAAAAACAAACCTCGGTGCTCTACCAGCATGCCAAAGAACAACATGGTGGTGTACTGGACAGAATTAACATAGAAATCCTGTCTAGACACCCCGGTGACGCATCGTTGCGACAAATACAGGAGTCGGTCCTCATAACTGAAACGCAACCAATTTTAAACACCAAATACACGTAGATGAGGGCCTTACAATTGCCCATGGTTGCATGTGTTGTTCACACATATGATGCGGAATATGAACGTAAATAAATTAATTAAAAAGTCTCTATCTGATCTGATATAAACGAAATTGTTACAAACACACATATGGACGCACATACTTACATATAAACACGAACACATAAGTGCGTGCATACATATGAGCGTGCACACATACGAGCTTGCACACACTCACATGCGCATACCAAACAGTTTCGAAACAACGCCAAAACAACGCCAGATCATATATTCAAAATAAATGGAAGTGGAGAGACAAGTTACTGAAGAGATTGCAAGAGTGCAATGAAATAATTTAACAAAAAACTATATAAATTAATAAAGGACTGAACCAGTGCGTGTGTTTCGGCATAATGCCTCTCCCAAGGTTTAATAATATATATATATATATATATATATATATATATATATATATATATATATATATATATATATATATATATATATATATATATATATATATACATGATAAGAAATTGAGCGAACAACAATTTTTAAAATCAATACAATTCCACCTTTGTTTCGATACATTTTTACACTTGTAGTACATTGGTGAAATGTTGTGTAATCATTATCATCCAAGGTGTAAAATGAGCCTCCTCGAGTGATTGCTTAAATAAGCCCTTTCTTAGAGCTTGCATGGGGCCGAATCAAACTGTTTTAAACAACAACAACATTAATGAGTGCAACAACCTAACCTCTAATAATAATAATAATAATATTTTCAAATTTTGGCACTAGACCAGCAATTTAGGGGGAGGAATAAGTTGATTATATCGACCCCAGTGTTCCACTGGTGCTTAATTTATCGACCGTGAAAGGAATTTGAACTCAGGATGTAAACGGCATATGAAATACCGTTTAGTATTTCACCCAGCGTGCTAACGATTCTGCCAACTCGCCGCATAATAATAATAATAATAATATTCCCATGTATATATATATATATATATATAAATTTATTTTCGTTCAACGCACCTAATTTTGGCTATGTGAATATATATATATATATATTCACATAGCCAAAATTAGGTGCGTTGAACGAAAATAAATTTAGATACAAAGCCACCTCTTCGACTTTCGGTACTCAATTTATTGACCTCGGAGGTCGATAAATTGAGCACCAGATAAAGACTTGGGGCTGATACGCTCAACTACATCTCTTGAAAGCAATGTTCCACCTAAATTATAATTCAATGATTAAAATCACCAACAAAATATAATGTGTGTGTGTTTGAGTGACTGTGTGTGTGTGAGTATATACAAATATATATTTACTAACAACATTTTTAAAGCAAAAACACAAGAGGAAAAAGGCGAAGATTTCGCGTACCGAAGTATATTGCTTATATAATATAATGTTTTTGATGTGAAATGAAAGACCATATGTGCTTCATACACTTAAATTATAGTTCAATGTACCACATTTGCCTGCGTACACACATATATAACTATTCATGCTGTTTATTAAAAATTACGCCAATGTTGTCGAGACGCTGTATAACGTTACTATTATGATGAAGACTTAAATTTATCATCAAATTCCCCGAGAGGTTGCGTATACTACATACTGATTACTTAGCCTCATCACTGAACATTAACTCTATATAGAAGCTAAGTATTTTAATTGTTTAACAGCTGCTGTTACTAAAATGTGATTTAAAATAGCAATGTAAACAGCCAAGAGGAAAGAATTTCCTGTGAGAACTAACATAAACCATTGGTATTTGATGTTATAACCGCCTTTCTCTTGTAATTCATTCTCAACCAGTCACTTGAACTTTGAAAGGTTCCTATATTCTGTACATAAGTTAATTTATATTTCTGTATAAATTACAGTTCTCCAAAGCGAGTATGTTAAGAAATATTTGATATCCCTTCATAGACTAGAAAATTGGAATTTTTGTGTTTCTCAAGGACATTACATACATATTAAAACGTAGATGACGATTCAGCATACTGAGATCTCATCGTTACTGTAGAATACCTGCTAGGATGGTAGAATCAACCAGACCATTTATCTTATTATATACATAATTGGTACGAGATTTAGAGGAGACAGCGAATAATATTATGAGACGTCCATGGCTCCTTTAAACCATTCGAGAACACTGATTTGCTATAAATGATTGAAGAAATTGTGTGGTCACCACTTAACGAGAGTAAAATTCACGACATGTTTGTTTGTTTCAATTTTTATTTTACTAGACCTCTAATTTATTGATTTATCATTACGTAAACCTGTCTATAGAATATTAAATTAGATGCAAAGAGTAATGAACTGCAGGAGGTACTTTATCGCCTCCCGGTATTCTGTGTAATAAACCAATCAGAGCAGACTTTGTGCTTCCGTCCTTGAGTCAATAAGGTGTCCCTATGAGCTGATATGTTACCACATTACTAGCACTGCATTGTGTCCCTCGAAACCACACAATTCTCAAAAGGCCAACTTACATGCTGTAAAGATGTGTCTTGCAAAGATACAGTTTGTTGCTATAAATTGCAAGAACATCTATATTTAACAAATAATTGTTAAGCTGTTCTACTGAGTTGAAATCCTCTCATATCTATAAAGGGCAATGGGAAATCTCGCTATTATATTATTTTTTTTGTATCACTATATAGAGAGACAGTTTCTGTGAATTGTCAATAATGCAAACAATTTGTCGACTGTTAATTCAATTCCTTACAGATTGATTTTCAGTCTAGCCAAAACAAACTACGCATGGGTGCGTATATTTACAAGGACTTGAAGGGGTTCAAGTGGAACAGTAACAATATCAATCTCACTGGTACATGAGGGCCTGCGAAGGTAATGGATACCGCCTTTTCATTTAAATCCAGCATGCAAAAATGCATAACATAAAATTTCATCATATGGTTGCTCGAGGTACATTGGCGCAAGTAGGTTAAAAATATTTTATTTACTGATACCATAGCTACGCTGGACGTGCTTTGAATCTACTTCCTTTAAGTCATGACCATCTTGTCTTATTGTCTGGCATATTGTACTAATGATTACTTTATCACGAGTATTCATCCATTAAAAGAGATCTGGAGTTTTGGCTGTTGCTTATGACAGGCCGAGTGTCTACGTGGAAGCTTCTTCGTCACTGTGCTGGGATGTGTACAACCAATTAGAATTTCTGAGAAACAACAACTTGCTTTTTGATAAAATCCACCTTACTCCTCTCTCCACCAGGAATCTCTAGACTATTGCACTTCATTTTATTCGTTCCATCGTTACATGCTGGAATGCACATTATGATACTCGGTTTGACAGAGATATGGTAAAACTGGAGCAATAGATATGTGGGTCACTCCTTGTGATTCGGCCGATTACCTATGTGCAGTAGGATAGCTCGACCAGAAATGACCTGCAGCTAGACAGCATAAAAATAACGATGGCGACTGTAGGGAACAAGAGATAATCTCCACGGGAGCTGTGTTTGTGTTGAAGTTTCGATTCCTATGTGAAACAACACGCTTCACGTACACCGTAGATGCTTTGAGTAAGACATTAACGTAATTTTCTATAGCTTCTCTCTTCCTTAAGATAGAAGTCTATAGGTAACATTGATATAGGCAACAAGAGACACAGCCCATAGATTAACACAAGGAATTTTTCTATCTCGTCCGTTGCCTCACGTTTCTGAGTTCATATCTTAGCGCATTGTTTTTTTTCAACGTGTTGATAAAATATGTGTCAGTAAATGTACGGGATCGATTTCTTTTAGTTAAGCAACGATTTGTTATTTGGATATGAAATTCTAACTTACTAAGGATATCATTCAGCCTCTAAACACTGAATGGTCACTTGCTCCTAATGTTCTATGCTCAACCAGGCTAAACAAAAATCCTAACCTGGCTCCCCGCACATATCTCTTTTTTTTTACTCTTTTACTTACTTGTTTCAGTCATTTGACTGTGGCCATGCTGGAGCACCGCCTTTAGTCGAGCAAATCGACCCCAGGACTTATTCTTTGTAAGCCTAGTACTTATTCTATCGGTCTCTTTTGCCGAACCGCTAAGTTACGGGGACGTAAACACACCAGCATCGGTTGTCAAGCGATGTTGGGGGGACAAACACAGACACACAAACATACATATATATACATATACATAGATACGACGGGCTTCTTTCAGTTTCCGTCTACCAAATCCACTCACAAGGCTTCGGTTGGCCCGAGGCTACAGTAGAAGACACTTGCCCAAGGTGTCACGCAGTGGGAATGAACCCGGAACCATGTGGTGACGAAGGTCACTTCAAACAAACCAGTCATATTTCTTTCATAAAAATTTAAAAATTGCTTTCACTTTTACCTGTTCCATATTGTCCATACATTGTCGACATCTACCACCATCTTGGGCTGCATTGTAGGCATAACATCCGCTGACAGACGTCGCTTCTTCCCAAGTTAGGTTCTTTAGAATACGTGTGTCCTGCCACGAACATACTTGCCATCCTGGACTACAAAGAGAGCTACCATTTTCTATATGTCCATGCCAATAACCATTGCAAGCTGCCAGGTTGCTATGCCATTGAAATCCTTCGCTTGTATCGTCAGCACAACCAACCTCTGACAAAATATAATAATAATAATAATAATAATAATAATAATAATAATAATAACAATAATAATAATAACAATATACGTATATATTTATAGTGGGTTCCTTTTCGCCTAGTTGGATCTGTTCCATGAAAACATGCTGGAATCCCATTGATAAGAACACAGTGTATCTCCTCTCTCTCCCCTGCTCTCACATAATGAACCAGAGCATATAAGACCGAGAACTCTGAGAAGTAAAATAACAACAATAGTAGTAGTAGTAGTGTTAGTAGTAGTAATAGCAGCAGCAGCAACAGCAGCAGCAGCAGCAGCAGCAGCAGTAACAGTAGTAGTAGTAGTAGTAGTAGTAGTAGTAGTAGTAGTAATAGTAGTAGTAGTAGTAGTAGTAGTAACAATAATAATTTCCTTTTTGCTACTAGGAGGAAATATTACAAATTGTACAAGGAATGATTACATGAATGGCGGTGTTCTTTGCAGAATTGAGAAAAAAAATGGCAAATAGACATGGAAACAACAGTATAGTAAGAATGAAATGAGAGGTTCGAGGATGGGGCCAGCCACCAAGGAACAATAAAGGAATCTTGAAGATCCAGGATTTCTCTGACTACAAAGGGTAAACGTTCTCTTCTAGCAGTGTTCTCCAGCCTACTGACGTTTGTTGAAAGTAGGCTCCTCCAGGTGAACCACACTAACTCATTTTTCATCAAATTATCTGGAATGCACAGTTTCTCTCCTCCTTTCGAACTGAAACTTGATGGAGGTGATGATGGCTTGACCGAATAGAAAAGTCCTTTCACTCTTATCCAAAATACCATCTCTTTCACTATATCTGTCAGTCAGAGAAAACTGCTTGCCCTTCGGAAGTCCTCGTATTGATCCTCGTATTGGACTCGACTAATAACCGGATCTGCCCAATACGCGGCAACGAGTTTTCCATGTAATTCTACAGTGCTAAGATACTGAGTGTTTTTGTAGTTCTGCACGAATCTCTAACAGGCCCTAATGATGTCACTTTCATGTCTGCAGAATTTATCTCGAGCGGGCAGCGAATTTTTTTCCCCACGAGTGTTTCGGACTCCAGTTATGAACTCATTTGGATACAGCCAACCAGAGCTTAACTATCAAACTAATTTATGAGCGCATAACAAAGTGATGGGTGATAAGGTAACGTCACTTGGGTAAGGAATGACCATACTTCTTTTCTCTTTCAATAATGCTTGTTGTTCTTGTTAGGCATAATCTGAGAGCTGAACGGCACCGTTCCTTTCACACTTTTCAAACAATCCCTCAACGGTCTGCCAGCACCAATGCGGTTTCTGCCGCCAGCAACAACCTTTGTTAACTTGACAACAAGGTCACGGTGAGCTCTGATTGGCTGTATGCAAATGAGTTCATTACTGGAGTCCAGAACTCTCGTGGGAAAAAAAAATTCAGGATCGGGCAATGATTTCTTGTAGCATTACCAGGCCAATAATTTCTGGAAGTTGTCCATAGTTTCTAGACTCAAGCTCTTTCGGAATATATTCTTCATTTGATATTCGTTGATGCCCAAAATCTCCTGAAAGAACTTCACACCGCTTTTGCCCAACAAAATCTATTCAATTCGGAATAATTATGTTTCTCGACCAAGGGAGATAAAATACAAACTCGACCAGGCGAGATTTGAATCCAGAATGTAAAGAGATGTAACGTTATAATATTTCCAATTTAGGTACAAACCCAATATTTGACATGAGTGTGTATGTGTGTGTGTGTGTGTGTGTGTGTGTGTAAGTGGTGGGGGTACTCGACACTATAACTTGACTGGTACTTTACTTTATCGTCACCGAAAGGATTAAAGACAAGATTGATCTCGGTAAGATTTGAACTCAGAATGTAAAGGAGGACTGTAACTAAATATTGCGATGCATTTTCTGCCAATTCGCCACTCTGATGATGATGATGATGATGACGACGACGACGACGACGACAACGACGACGACGACGATGATGATGATAATGCTAATGATGATGATGATGATACTAATGATGACGATGATGATAATAATAATACCGAACACACACACATATACACACTCACAGCCTTGTCCGGTTTTATAGAAAATATCAGAAAATATAAGATCACCTATGACCGTAAAAAGATGTTCTCTGACGCCAAGTTTCAGTTACCTAGATGTAAAACTGGGCTGCAACGTGGAACATACATACATACATACATACATACATACATACATACATACATACATAAGGTTTGTTCTATTAATGTCTCTAAATTGTATTTCGCTGATTCGTCGGAACTATAGATGAAGATGATTGTTTTTACGATTGTGTATGATTAATGAAGGGGTCCTTGTGAGGTCAGCTTGTAGATCTATGACTAAGTTCCGTATGTAGTTGAAGTTTACTTCTCAATAACATAGTTCCGGGGTTCAATCTCACTGCGTGGCATCTTGAGCAAACGTCTTCTGCTATAACCTCGGGCCGACCAAAAACTTGTGAGTTGATTTGGTAGACGAAAGTGAAAGAAGCCCGTCGTATATATATATATATATATATATATATATATATATATATATATATATACACACACACACATAAGAAGATAATTTTAAAGCTTCGTTAAACCGAAGAACAAAAATAAAAAATAGGACTGCAGCTGGAAGTGCTCAGGTGACACCGAGGTGAAAGGAGAAATAAATTGAAAAGTATAATGAATAAACGTTCCAATCGGTCAAAACAACTTTATAACATTCCCAAATTATCATAAATCGAATATAAATATATATCAAAACAACAGGGCACCTAATGGTAAAGCCCAACAGTATAAAATATACACATCTTCACGAATAAAAGGTGATATAACCTAAAAGGATAATACGAGTGAAATCGAATGAAGACAAATATATGGAATAAATTAATGCACAATAAAAGCTATTAAAAATTTAAGGCAACGGAGCTAAAATATATAAATATAAAAATAAAGAAAATAGAATAAGATACGTATTTACTCGTTTCAGCCATACGGCTGTGTTCATGCTGGAGCACCACCGTGGTCTTTCTGATTTACTCAGTCTGGGGCGTTTCACATCACCGCTCTTGTATGTGTCTTTGTCCCAGCTGTTGGCCCATTTGGTGTATAATGGTGTTTGATTCCGCTGCCCTCGTCTGCACTTCATGTCTATATCTCATGTTGGTTCATCTGGTATTGTGGAGAGGAGGATGTCTAGTTCCTTTTTGAAGACATCTAATTCCACTTTATGGAGATTTCTTAATATTTATGGCAGTGCTTTGATCAGCAATGGGCCTTTGAATCTTAGACTTTTGTAGTATCTGGTCCTGAATTTAGATGGAGTGGATAGTACCTTTGGTACAATACAATGGCGACCTGTTCTGGCATTTGTATAACACTCAATGCCGAAATTAAGTACAAGCCCTTCTAAGAGTTTTCCATGTGTAGATTATTGCATATCTCTCACGCCTTCGCTCCAGAGAGTAAAGTTGCAGTTTTCTCACCCTGTCTCTGTAGCTCATCTGCTGCACTGTTTCAATCTTTTTAGTGTAGTGGCGTTGGACTGCTTCAAGCTCCGCTGTTATGAGGTGACCATAACTGGGAGCAGTAGTCCGGGTGTCTGAGAACAAAGGTTCTCCACTGGGTCTGCATAATTTCTTGGTCTCTTTTCTTGAAGGACCTCAGTATCCATCCTGCCAGTTGTCTGCACTTCGCTGCGATATTGGTAATGTGCATATAAAATGATGCGTCATTACACACACTGATCCCCAAGTTTTTCACTGCTTGTGACTCTGGGATTGTAGAGCCTTCGGGTCCTGTATATGCAGGCTGTGGTGCATTCATGAGTTGATTGTGCAGTGCTTGAAATTTTCCAACATTAAACTGCATGTTGCTTATTTCGGCCCACTTGTATACCGAATTCAGGTCCCGGTGTAAGCGTGCGATGTCACCTTGGTTTTTCTATTGCCTGCGATAACTTTGTATCTGTGTGTGTGTGTGTTTGTGCGTGTGTGTGTTTGTCGCTCACCATCGCTTGACAACCGGTGTTAGTTTGGTGACGTCTCCGTAACATAACAGTTCGGCAAAAAGACCGATAGATTAAGTACCAAACATAAAAAAATAAGTACTGGGGTAGATTTGTTCGACTAAACCCTTCAAGGCAGCAGGCTCTCAGTATGGCTGCAGTCCAATGATTGAAACAAGTACAAGATAAATGATAAGAGATATAACAATTACACTTCAGTTGCAGCATCTTATGATATGACTTAGATATCTTTTCGTAATGTAAAATTTCAAACCTTTTTACAAAATCATGATTGAGTCTCGACTGGGAATGGAATGGAAATATTTTGCGTGTATCACTATCTGGGAGCTTACATAATGTTCTACGGTGTTTTCGACCAACGGATTTCGTTAGAAATTTCACTTTATTTATTACCAGTGATTTCAAACGAAAGAAGCAACTTTTATTAGTGTTATTTTATCCTTCAGAAATGAAGATGAAGAAGATAAGAAGATATCGAGTTGATCCAGTTTTAAATTTGTGGTTACAGCAACCAGCTTAATCTTGTGACCACACAGTATGGTACATTAGATATTCATGTCACGGGAAACAAGCGACAGCGTCACACATAATTAAAGGGGACCTAACGTAAATGGAAGGGTATTAAGTGTGAAGCAGCCAGCGAGGTGTGAAAGAAAATGTTTTTGGTATACATTTTAAGAAACCTAATATAGTGAGATGGCTTGTATAGGGAATTCTTTGCGTTTAATGGGAAATTCTCAGCGAAAAGTATGTTCATGGAGGAAAAGATAAATTAAAGAATTTTGAAGAGAAAAGAAGTTTTGCTTATTATAATTTATTGGTGAACGAAATCATCGGAACCAAAAAATATAACAATTTTTACTGTCACGATTTGTTTATTTCAATTTGAGGAAGTCGAAAACGTTTGTTTCAAAATACGCAACCATACATATACAAATATATAAACGTATATATTCTGTTGTGACTATTCAAAAAGGTTGCAAGACGCAACGAAAATTTTAGGAAAATAAAAATAAGAAATAAGTGGAAATTTTACCGGTGAGTGTGTTAAATTTTAAGGCACAATAAGAAAATGACTCTCCCCAGACACAACAGAATATGTTTCAACACACGAAATCATATAAAAAAATCTTGCAAACCAAATCCAAAAACGAAAGATAAACGTATATAATCATAAGCAAATGCCAACACATAAATATACAAATACATATGCATATAAAAGCATATACATACATATACATATACAAACACATACACATACATATCTACTAACACTATTCCAGAGTAAAACAGGGAACCTTTACATGGTTGATCGATCTGCTAGAAATAGCAACTAATTCTCCCTCAAGTCACACCTCGCCATCTTAATAAAGCATGCATTGGATAATGTAGCTGTGATATAAAGAAACACGGGATAGTCACGGCATTACTGATCTTGATTATTGGGACTGCCTTAAAACATTGGATTTTAGTCTCTCTAGCGACGCCGTGAGCGCTACATCATTTGCACAACTTAGTGAATATATCACCAGCATTGCCCAAACAACCTTAAACATCAGATTCAGAATTCATCCAAGGCTGGTGCCACGTGCCATATAAATTCAGGCTCACAGCATATAAATTCCCTTCAACATAAATTCTTTTCCTGAACAGGCCCTGCTTTACTCTTTACTCTTTTACTCTTTTACACGTTTCAGTCATTTGACTGCGGCCATGCTGGAGCACCGCCTTTAGTCGAAGAAATCGAGCCCAGAACTTATTCTTTGTAAGCCTAGTACTTATTATATCGGTCTCTTTTGCCGAACCGCTAAGTTTCGGGGACATAAACACACCAACATCGGTTGTCAAGCGATGGTGGGGGGAACGACAAACACAAAGACATACACACATAAATATACATACATACATACATATATATATATATATATATATATATATATATATATATATATATATATATATATATATATACATACATATATATATATATATATATATATATATATATATATAGGTATATACATACACACACGACGGGCTTCTTTCAGTTTCCATCTACCAAATCCACTCACAAGGCTTTGGTCGACCCGAGGCTATAGTAGAAGACTCTTGCCCAAAGTGCCATGCAGTGGGACTGAACCCGGAACCATATGGTTGGGAAGCAAGCTTCTTACCACACAGCCACACCCAAAACCACTCAAAGAAGAAAAAGATCCCATCACCTACAAACGAAACCTGGACAAATTTCTTCAAGGGATATCAAATATGCTACCTGTACCTATACAGATAACTCATCGACTCCCTACTTGAATGGGCCGTGATACCAGAAAGCTTGTCTTAAAAATGACTTACCAGATCCTATCAGGTAGTGCTATTAACTTAGACATGGCCGACCATATTGAAATTATCGAAGTTTTAAGCTACCATCAAAGCTTTATTCAATGAGAAGTGACCTGAAGCTAAACAACAACTAGTAGTAGTATGAATAAAACGACGGGATTTCTACGTAGTTGCTTGAACTACTGGAAATAACAGCCAGAACTCTCTCAAATCATACCATACTGTCACTGACGAAGTGATCACGACTGAAACACTTTTGATCGTAGATGCGCTCCGCTTAATTAGAAGTGATCCGGTGTTGAACAAGAACTACAAGAACAAGAACTGCAATAACTACAACTTGTTGTTGGTAGTAGTAGTAGTAGTAGTAGTAGTAGTAGTAGTAGTAGTAGTAGTAGTAGTAGTAGTGGTGGTGGTGGTAGTTGTAGTAGTAGTAGTAGTAGTAGTAGTAGTAGTGGTGGTGGTAGTGGTGGTGGTGGTGGTAGTAGTAGTAGTAGTAGTAGTAGTAGTAGTAGTAATTTCATTTATTAGTCCTATTTGCCCGGCAATATTCCACCTTCGTTGCTGTGTATGCTGTACTAAGATAAAAAAAAAAAATTTAATTGATGTCGTATTCACTTCTATAATGCAAAGTAGGAGATTTGGCCGCTAATAGTGGTTTCAGATTTTGGCACAAGGCCAGCAAGTTCAGGCGAGGGTTTAAGTCGATTATATCAACCCTAATGTTCAACTGATACTTCTTTTAACGACCCAGAAGGGATGAAAGGCAAAGTCGACTTTGGCGGAATTTGAATTCAGAACCTAAAGACGGACGAAATGCCGCTAAGCATTTTGTTTGGCGTGCTAACGATTCTGTCACTTCGCCGCCTATTTGGCCGCAAATATTGAGCAAATTAAGTCTCTGCTAAAAGACCTTCTCTACTTCGTTTATTTTAAAGCCAAACTAAAATCTTATTCCAGTGATACTTCTTTTACTCTTTTACTTGTTTCAGTCATTTGACTGTGGCCATGCTGGAGCACTGCTTCTAGTCGAGCAAATCGACCCCGGGACTTATTCTTTGTATGCCTAGTACTTATTCTATCGGTCTCTTTTGCCGAACCGCTAAGTTACGGGGACGTAAACACACCAGCATCGGTTGTCAAGCGATGTTGGGGGGACAAACACAGACACACAAACACACACACACACACACACACATATATATATATATATATACATATATATATATACATATATACGACAGGCTTCTTTCAGTTTCCGTCTACCAAATCCACTCACAAGGCTTTGGTCAGCCCGAGGCTATAGTAGAAGACACTTGCCCAAGGTGTCACGCAGTGGGACTGAACCCGGAACCATGTGGTTCGTAAGCAAGCTACTTACCACACAGCCACTCCAACGCCTATGA
>NC_142929.1:104830013-104835013 GCF_046866305.1 Octopus bimaculoides
TGAAAATACAAAAGGTGAAGAAAACAAAATGCAGGTAACACACCATTCAACTTCCGGTGTAAAACTTTCCATGGAGAGAACGATTGAGCATTGATGAAAAATGGCGACATTTTACCTTGGAAAATAGAAGCAGAAAAAATAAATAACAATAACAAACACAAGATAATAAGAACGCGGCATTCCGATGAAACGAAATATGTTTCGTCGGACTAAACTTTTGGCACTTAGATTTCTAATTTTGAGTTCGTGATTCTAAGTGGACGAACTTTGTGCTTTTAAAACTTGTCGCTTTCAAGAATATATATATATTCTTTTAAGAACATATAAGCTTAAAGCTTGCAGCGATCACTGCGTAATGACTAAAGAAAATAGTCTAATAATGGAGCATATAATCCCCTCGACAGAAAAAAAGTAGATTTTCCCGTGCGCGTGGGACTCGAACCCACAGCTACCGATTACACTAGCGAACCTACCAGCTTTTTTCAGTGAAATTTAAAAGCTATAATTAGTTGGTAGTTGTTTTTGTAAATAAACTTTCATGTGCTTTTACTGCGAATGGTTTTGTTAAGCAGTGCCGATTTTGACAATTCTGTCAATAATAATAATAGTATTCGAGGCCCAACTCGTACGGGAAAAGCTCCTTTTTTTCTGTCGAGGGCTTATATGCCCCATTATTAGACTATTTTCTCTAGTCATTGCGCAATGATCGCTACAAGTTTTAAGCTTATAAAATACTATTATTATTATTGACAGAATTGTAAAAATCGGCACTGCTTAACAAAACCATTCGCAGTAAAAGCACATGAAAGTTTATTTACAAAAACAACTACGAACTAGTTATAGTTCTTAAATCTGACCGAAAAAAAAACAGGTAGGTTCGCTAGTGTAATCGGTAGCACACTCCGTCGCGTAAACTGACAGATGTGGGTTCGAGTCCCATGCGTACGGGAGCATCTACTTTTTTTTCTGTCGAGCGTGGGGGGCTTATATGCCCCATTATTAGACTATTTTCTTTAGTCATTGCGCGGTGATCGCTATAAGCTTATAAAATACTATTATTATTATTTACATAATACGTATATATATATATATATATATATATATACATACACAAACACATACTACTCGTGTGTATATGTATCCATCTATCTATACTTGATAGTTCGTCTCACGCCACTGCGATCTTCAGACGAGAATATATATATATATATATATATATATATATACATACACATATGCATATATATATATGCATATACACACATATATATATATATATACACATACATATATACATATATATATATGCATGCATATATGCATATATATATATATATACACATACATATATGCATCTATATATATACACACATATGCATATACACATATAAGTTTTATTCTATATTCTATATTCTTTCTAAAAATTTACGACAAAATAATTTATTGCACACTTGTTTGTTAACATACTGTAATTTCTCTCACAGAATAGCTTTTGTTTTTGTTTATTTACGATAAAAATTTACTTACGATAAAATCGTTCTTCTTAGTTTATTTACATACTAAGTTTTATTCTATATTCTATATTCTATATTCTTTCTAAAAATCTACGACAAAATAATCTATTTCACACTTGTTTGTTAACATACTGTAATTTCTCTCACAGAATAGTTTTTGTTTATTTACGATAAAATTTATTTACGATAAAATCGTTCTTCTTAGTTTATTTAAAGTATTAAAAGTTTTCACTCAATTTCCCTTATAGTCACCTCGTTTTAACACTCTTAATCAAAATCTCTATTCTATTCTTATCCCATCTTCTCTCCCTCACTTTTTCTCTCTTAGTTTCTCTGTTTCTCACCCTCTCTCTCTGTTTTCCGTGATATATATATTTCTCGTTTTTCATTTTTCGTTTTTCTTCTCATTTTCATTTTGTCTTGTTTGTTTCTCTCTCTTGAGTTGTCTTCTCTCCCTCATATATACATACATACATACATACATACATACATACATATATATATATATATATATATATATATATATATATATATATATGTGTGTGTGTGTGTATGTATATATGTATATATTTTCATTATTCTTTTCATTTTCATTTTGTCTTGCCTCGTTTTGTTTGTTTCTCTCTTGAGTTATCTTCTCTCTCTCTCTCTCTCTCTCTCTCTCTCTCATACATCTCTATTCCTATCACATCCTTCTCTCTCTCTCTCTCTCTCTCTCTCTCTCTCTATCTATCTCGTACTCTGTACGCACTCTCTACTCGCTCTACTTCGTATTCTCCCTCCCCTCTTTATACTTTTCTTTCTTTCTAGTACTATTTCTATATACTTTAAGATAACCTCTCTCTCTCAAATATCGTGCACCATGGATACCAGAGGACGAAACTTTGTACAGCGCCAAGTTGAGGCCAACAAGAAGATGAAGATGCGCCGAAACTGGCAGCTGGAGGAAGTTCGCCTTCTTGTACACGCATGGAACCTGGCCAAAGGATCACCAGCAAATGATCTAATAGCCGAAAGCCTGGATAGGTACAATTTCCACAGGTCAATGGCTCAAATTGATCGAAAGAAACTGGAGCTCATTCGCTCCTACGAGCTCGTGAAACCGCACCTTGACCTCCTAGAAGGCATTATGAGAGACACGGACGCAAAAAAGGACAGTGAAGACCCTGCACACTGTGCTAAGGCTCAGGAGGACCAAACGGATCACCAAGACAAGGCAGATGCCACCAGTGCTGTAGCCACTGATGAGGGATGCAATGACCATGGTGAATACAGCCAACGCTGCACCACAAACGACAAAGACAGGAGAACAGATAAGAAGACGGTAAACACAAACAGGCTTCAAGCCCAAACACGTCACACAGAGAAAAAGAAACAGATCTGTAAATTCTACCTAAATGGTACCTGCTGGCACGGGGAAAAGGGACGAAACTGCAAATTTGCCCATCCCAAACACCACCAGCTAAACAAGGTAGATAACCACTTACAACAAAATAAGCGGGAGCGCAGAAAAGGGAGACCAGAAAGCTTAAATCTATGTACACATAATCCACCGAATACCAACAGGACTCACAAAGAGAGAAGTCCGTATATTCCTTCTGCTCCCCAAAAAAGGCTGTATGCAGAGGCTGTACGAACTGCAGTAGCTGAGCAAGCTTTTTTAAGCGTGGCCCAGAAAATGGTACAACAGTTAACGTGGATGCAGAGGGTACAGAGTCAACGCCACACGAACCATTGTCTAAGACCACCACAGATGATGGATCAGGGATGGCCACCGCTAACACCAGGAACCCCTGCACAGATACCACACCCATATTCCTACTGAATATCCGGGGCCTATTACGAACAGGCGGCAAAGACAAGTTCCTATACTTGAAAGACCTAGTAACATGCAATCAAGCAATATGCATGGTGCTTACCGAAACGCATCTAACACCTAATATAGCAGATGCGGAGATAAATATACCAGAGTATGCCGTACTCCGAACAGACAGAAGGGATAGAAGTCATGGGGAAGTTGCAATGCACATCCGAGAAGATGTCACACCCCTACTACTACTATCACACTCAAACTCTGTATGTGATACTTTAATAGTACACATAAAACAAATTGATGTAGTTGTATGCTCAACATACCGTCCACCAAATACCGCAAAGCAGGAAGGTAAATTTGAGGACAGCCTCATACGCATAGAAGAGGTCCTGACAAATCTGGACCAACACATCAATATACTTTTCCTAGGCGACTTTAACCTCCCAAATGTTAAATGGCTTGAAGGTCACATCCTCTCTGGGATGTCACTGCATGAACAAAGCCAGGCAAAATCATTGCTAGAACTATCCAACATGCTGTTCATGGAACAAGTGATACTCCAACCAACCAGGGGAAGCAATATTTTAGATCTCTGCTTCACAAACAATGTGAGCCTAATCCATAATGTGAAAATAACGCCCACATCTCTCTCAGATCATAACATTATAGAATTAACTATGTATGGTCCTAGACGACCCACTGACACCCACCCCAACAGGAGGACTCAAGCAATATCCAACCTGAATTTCCACAGGGCGGACTGGAAGTCAATTCGCAGAGAGATTCGAAATCAAAACTGGCATGACAGCCTTTCTATACAAGACAATGACCTCAAACTAAGTCATTTTATGTCAACCATACAAGACATATGCACCAAATACGTGCCATATAGAAAGACCAGCAAACATGCCAATAGAATTCCCAGAGACAGGAAAATCCTTATGAGACACAGAACAAAGGTCTCAAACCAGTTAAATAGAGAACTGGAGGATAGGAAAAGGGCTAAATTAAAACTAACACTGTTAGAAATAGAAAACAAAATTAAACTCTCCCATGAAAAGGAGAGAGCAGAGAAGGAGAAGAGAGCAGTAGAAAGCATAAAAACAAACCCCAAGGCTTTCTATAGATTTGCAAAGGAGACTGCTACGGTACAGTATAAGATAGGACCCCTATTCCTGCTTAATGGCTCACTGACTGCAGATCCCACATGGATAAGTGAAGTGCTCAGTACACAATTCAAGAGTGTCTTCACTTCTCCTCTGAGACACATGCAGATAAAGAACCCAGCTGATTTCTTTGACAATAGCACTCAGCAGAAAAAGACTGCATCCATTACCTACATCGACATTGAAGAGGAAGATGTGATAGCTGCCATAAATGAAATGAGCTTAAATTCGGCAACTGGCCCCGATGGTTTCCCAGCTGTCCTCTTAAAGTCGTGTAAACAAGAACTAGCAGGACCACTCCGGATACTCTTCCAGAGTTTCCTTGCAAATGGTAAACTTCCCAAAAAGCTGAAGGAAGGCACCATATGTCCTATCCATAAAGGTGGAAGTAGAGCAGAGGCTGGGAACTACAGGCCCATCTCTCTGACTTCACATATTAGCAAAGTCATGGAACGAATTGTCAGAAGGAGATTGATTGCGTTCCTAGAAGAAAATGACTTGCTGAAT
>NC_142929.1:104840013-104845013 GCF_046866305.1 Octopus bimaculoides
TTAACACTATACGTCTTTAAATCTTTACAGGGATCTTTCCTAAATGAAAAACCACAGTTCCTGGTGTCTTATCAAAATACATTAAGTATATGAGATTGGTCTCAAATTTTGGCACAAGCCCCAACAATTTCAGTGGGCACAAACCCCAGCAATTTAATTGGTACTTATTACATCGATAACGAAAAGATAGAGATCAAAGTCGACCTCGGCGAAATTTGAATACAGAACCTCAGGGTTCAATTGGTCCTTATTTTATCGGCCCGGAAAGGATAAAAGGCAAAATCAACCTCGGTGAAATATGAACTCAGAACGTAAAGACGGACAAAATATCGCTAAGCATTTTGCCCACCGCGGTAACGATTCTACCAGCCGTCGCTTTATTTAAGCATATGATATTGATTTCAAGTTCTCGCACAAGGCCAGCAGTTTCGGGGGAGGGTACAAGTCGAAGACATCGACCTCAGTGTTCAATTGGTCCTTATTTTATCGGCTCCGAAAGCATAAAAGGCAAAATCGACCTCGGTGAAATATGAAGTCAGAACGTAAAGACGGACAAAATATCGCTAAGCATTTTGCCCGGCGCAGTAACAATTCTGTCAGCTCGTCGCCTTATTTAAGAATATGATATTGATAATGCTTGCATTATTGAGTTGCTTCTAACACAATTTCATTTTATTTTACTTATGCAGACGCTTTGCAAATCAGCAATCATTCTTTACACTATTAATATATTCTTCGGACTGGCAATTTCGATTTCGTTTCGAAAGTAAGGCGAGTGTGCGGCAGTGACAAGCAGCAAAATGCAGAGAAATACCGCTGTCACTCTCATTCACTTACGGAACGGTTTCGTTTCGCCTCGCTTTCAAGTATACTTTTTTTTTTGGTTTTTTAATACGATACGTTTTTAAAGGCAAGAACTTCAGCTCCGGACGTTTTAACAACACACATTCATTAAGTACGTGTTATAGAAAATGTATCCGAGACGAAAGTGATAATGTATCAGCACCGAGACGAAAACCTCAGCTCCTGACGTTTTAACAACACACATACATTAAGTACTTGATAAGATAATGTGTGTGTGTGTGTGTGTGTGTGTGTGTGTGTGTGTGTGTGTGTGTGTGTGTGTGTGTGTGTGTGTGTGTGTATGTGTGTGTGTGTGTGTGTGTGTTTGTCTCGCACCATCAATTGACAGCAGATGTTGGTGTTTCCATCCCGGTTTGGTATATAAGACCAATAGAATAAGCACCAGACTTAAAAATATAAGTACTGGGATCGATTCATTCGACTAAAAGTTTTTCAAGGCGGTGCCCCAGCATGACCGCAGTCTAATGACTAAAACAAGCATAAGAACACTAATATATCAATGCTAATACATGTATAATACTTTATCGCGTAATAGATCGTTATTAGGTTCTTTATTTTAGTTTGTGGATCTGTTTTGTTGATGAAAGGCGAAGTTGACTTCGGCGGAATTTACACTCAGGGAAGCCAGAACAAATGCCTTAAGACATTATACTTAATACTCTAACGACTGCCAATTCACCGCCTCATACATGCATACATACACACCAACTCTCTCTCTCTCTCTCTCTCTCTCTCTCTCTCGGCGAGTTTAAATGCTCCATTCTCCGTAAGGGCACTGGGTAATTTCTTTCGCTTAATTGCATTTCATATCAATGGAACACTGGAATGTTGGCATACTCGCCTCTTTACATACATACATAATACATACATACACACATACATACATATGTATATATATGTTTATATATATATATACATACATATATATATACACACACATATATATATGATGTAATATATATTTACAAATATATATATAAAACATGAGATATACACATGTATATATATCTATATATATATGATGTAATAAAAATGTAATATAAATACATGTATATAAAACATGATATATATATATATATATGTATATATATATATATATATATATATATATATATATATATATATATATATATATATGTATATATATATATATGTATATATATATATATATATATATATGTATATATATATATATATATATATATATATATATATATATATATATATATATATATGTGTGTGTGTGTGTACATATAGTACATGTATGTGTGCATGTGTGTATACTGTGGAAAAATATCTGAAAGGAGCGTTTTGCATATTTATTAGTTTGTTTATTTATTATTTTATTTAGATTTTAAGCACCCCAAGGAGCTTTCGTCTGCCATTTTCAGGGATAATTTCACTGTACAGAAGATTCTACACGCATTATATAATATGAGATTCTACCATGTTCACTCATGCATATCAGAATGTGTACATTAATATATGTCTGGATGTAGAATTCATAAGTTTAAGTATTACATAATTCTAAGTTTGACACGGGACTGGCAATTTTAGGGAGAGGGAAGCTAGTCGATTACATTGACCCCAATGTTCAATTGATACTAATTTTACCGTCCCAGAAAGGATGAAAAGTAACGTCGACCTCGGTAGAATTTGAATTCGGGATGCAAAGAGCCGGAAGAAATACTGCTAGGCATTACTGTCCGACGCGCAAACGAGTCTGCCAGCTCGCCGCCTTATAAGAAATTCTGAATTGTTAAAACAGATTGGAATATTCCTGCTAACGTTGTTTATATTGTATTTGTTGAATATAAAACATTGATTATTGTGATTTGCTGATGTGAGTTGTTTGAATTATCGTAGATATATTTCACTAGTGATCGATCAATTATTGAATATTCTAACAAGAATCTTTTGATAAAGTATTGCTTATCTTTTAAAGAAATAGTTCTGTGTGTGTGTGTGTGTGTGTGTGTGTGTGTGTGTGTGTGTGTGTGTGTGTGTGTGTGTGTGTGTGAAAGGCAGAGGTAGAATAGGGGAAGATAAGGCTAAAAGAGTGAGGAGAATGAAATTTAAAAGTAATGAGAGTAAAAATTAGAGACAGAATCAGAAGAGATAGATAGATAGGTAGATTGATAGATAGATAGATAGGTAGATTGATAGATAGATAGATAGGTAGATAGATAGATAGATAGATAGATAGATAGATAGATAGATAGATAGATTGATAGATAGATAGATAGGTAGATTGATAGATAGATAGATAGATAGGTAAATTGATAGATAGATAAATAGAGATAGAGAGAGAGAGAGAGAGAGAGAGAGAGAGAGAGAGAGGAAAAGAGAAGGACAGGGGAAAGAGAATGAATAAAAACGGACTGATAAAACAAAAACAACGAAAGGAAAAATTTAGCGAGAGACAAAAAAGTTGAAAACAAAATGATAGAAATTAAATAAGGAAATGAAACTGAGAGAGAGATAGATAGATAGATAGATAGATAGATAGATAGATAGATAGATAGATAGAGAGAGAGAGAGAGAGAGAGAGAGAGAGAGAGAGAGAGAGAGAGAGAGAGAAGGGAAATCTTTCGTCTACAGTAAAGTACATGTACTTCATTGTCTTTGTAAGTAAATTCTACAGAATTGAAAGTATTCTAGGTGGACCATGTTTTCGATTTCAGTTTCAATTTCAGCTTGAAACCAATTTACATGTCTTACAAAGTTCATGTTGCAGAGATAGACATGATTATCACACAGTTCGGTTTTTTTATCAACTATAAATCTTAATCTAAGTATCCCCCTTCACTCTGTTCTTCTAAGTGATCGTGTGTGTGTATGTATGTATGTATGTATGTATGTATGTATGTATGTACGTATGTGTGTGTGTGTGTATGTATGTATGTATGTATGTATGTATGTATGTATGTATGTTTGTATGTATGTATGTATGTATGAAGGAGATCATGAGTGTGTGTGTGTGTGTAATAGTATTCTCGTCACTGAAATCACACGGTAAACTTCGGTGAACCGAGTCTGCGCACTGGTTTCAAATTTTACTTGGTATCACCTCATTACCCTTCCGTTGCCAATGTCTTTCGTAGAAAAATAATCGCCTCAGTTACATATTCCCACACTTAATAGATTAAAAGACGCCAGAAAACAAATACAAGTACAAAATAAAAAAAAAACAAAAACAAAAACCATAAAAGCTAAAACAAAAATCAAAAGACTTTATGTTCGCACGAACCAAATATGATGCCTTCACATGGAGACTCGACTTACTAGAAATAACAACTAAATTTCCATAAAATCATAAAAATCGTTATATCGTTTTTTAAAAGTAAGGAAATATTGGTTTCGAATTTCGAGCCTGCAATTTCAGGGGAGGAGCTAAGTCGATTACATCGACCCTAGTGCTCAGCAGGTACGACCCCGACGGAATTTGAACTCAGAACGTAAGGACGGTCGCAATGCCGCTAATCATTTCGCACAGCGTACTAATGATTCTACTAGCTTACAGCCTCAAAGGAAGGAAATATTGAATAAAGACGGGATGGTCATAGTTGGAGCGCCCTTCATCATAGATGTGTTTATTCAGAGCTCACTTAGGATTAAGCAAGTTCAGCAACAAAAACAGCAACATTTTGTTCGCCCTGGCGCTTCAATAGATCTTTTGGTAAATCGATAAATCTTTGGGTAAATCAAACAATGTCTAATAAATCAACAGATGTATGGTTCATTTTTCAAGTAGATTGAAAGTATTGCTGTTATATCACTGGGCAAGGAGATACTGAAATTTATAGCTGTTCAGTAAAAAAGGGAGCCGTAAGAACAAATTCAAATTATTGTCCTACCTGTGTTGGTGCAATTCGTTGTAATCGAAAATGTAGTTGCTTCTATGTCGCTTATACTGTTTCTTAATTTTTCCAGAAGTTAACTGACAGAAGTTTATATATGACTGATGGGTCGATAGAATATCTAAGCAGTCACTTAGCAGGGCATCATCCGAATGTAAAAGAAATTCCTCCACATCACGAAATTTGAATTTATATAGACGTATTATCGATGTCGAAAATTAGATGGATAGATGAATAGATTTAGTGAAAGAAAGAGAAAGAGGAAGATAGGCAGAC
>NC_142929.1:104850013-104855013 GCF_046866305.1 Octopus bimaculoides
TATAAAGGGAAATAAAAGAATAAAAACAAAAATATTCTCTTATTTCCCATTATATTTCTTATATCCATCCTTTTCCAAAATAACTCCTTATATTGAACTCTACTATTTCCCCCTAGTTAACTCTCTCATATCGTCTCTGATGAAGGGATATCCCTAATATCCCAGAAACAGTTGTAAGACTAACTCTCTCTTTATAAATGTCGTAAAAACTCCACACAGCCCAGGCTTTGTTGTCTCATTTTATTTAACACACGCACACAAACACACGTACATACATACATACATACATACATATGAATACGCTTTGTTTATATATATATATATATATATATATATATATATATATATATATATATATATATATATATATTTATATATATATATATATATCAGAGGCGACTGTAGGTCATCAGCGTCACTCGGGCTCATCACAGATTTCGCATAAGACACATGCCTGCTCGAAGAATTTCACGTTTTACCGCTTTATTTGTAGCCCAAAATGACCTATTTTTTTTATATCTAGCACAATGTCTTTCTCCATTTCTAAGTTAAGGGTAAAAATAAAGCAACCCTGCAAAACACAACTGATCTTTACACACAGACACACAGAATAACAGCAATCAAATAACGATAGCGGAGTGCACAAGAAACATCTGCGATCTGACTGTCGCCTGTACTCTTGACAAAAGATTCCAGTTAGTCTTATACACCTACCAGGTTCGTTCGTATTAGCCCGAGTTACTGGATAATTTTACGTTCCTTTAAGAATATTGTAGAACGGAAACTTTTCATAGATTGGAATTTAAATCCTAATCTCTGTAGAAATTTATTGTTTCGAAAATGTTTAATTTGAATCACTTTTAATTTTTATGATTATAGATAGCAACTCGGATTGTAACTTCTGAGCCCGAGTCAGGCGCGTGTGAACGATGTCGAGAGAACGTCTGCCACGAATGATATTTTTTGACACAGGGCACCTCTGAGACGACTACCAGACGCTGAACGAAAATAAATAAACTACGACCAGGTTCAATAAAAGGAGCCCGGGTTATTGGCTGCAATTACATACTTGAAGTCAGTGTTGGCGGAAATTAAATCAGCTTGCAAATTCACGTTCACTTTACTAAATTTATACTCGGGCTAAACCCGAACAGCCCGAGTGCCGGAGTTGCCACTGATACATACACACACACACACACACACACACACACACACACACACACACACACACACACACACACACACAATTGTGATGGAACATACTTGATAACTACATAACTGTATGACATCCAATTATAAAAGAAATAGAAAGATATACTCTTACATGTTTTACAATATTTGTATAAAAATATGAAAGCACAAATTCTGACGTAGGGTTGGGCTGGAAACATTCGTACTTATGTGATAGTGTTAACTAGGGCTTCACATCGTACTGTACCATATGAACTCACTATAGAAGAAAGTGAGTTAAATCCCTCCCTCTTGCATACTCACGCGCACACATACACACACGTCTGTCTCTATCTATCTATCTATCTATCTATCTATCTATCTATCTATCAGTATCTTCTCAATTTGCTGGCAAAGTTTTATGAGTGTATTTCCCCAATTACAAATCAACTCCTTTCGAATCTCCACTTGACACAAACCAAGTAGTAATTCCGTGAAGTTAATTGAGCTGTGAAAGAGCTGCGTGTTCTTAAGACGACTTATACTATCTTGTGTTCACAGATTGTCACCAAACAGACTTGTGTCACGAAGCACTGGACATTAGCTAGAGAAAGCACTCGAAAGCTTTCCATTCAAGTGAGACTATCATCATCGTTGTCGCCATTGTCGATGGCTGAGACAACTGTACTGTCAGTGAAGGAGTCTATCTAGCTCCCTTCTTTTCCAGTTTACTTTTCTTTCTCGTCTATTGTCCTCTCACCACTTTTCTACTTATTGCTTCATTGTATGTTTAACTGACAATAGCATCCCTTACAATATGCTTCCATGATTATTACGTGTATAGCCGCGTCTCTTTTTCGTGTTTCTTTTCTCCACACTTTTCTTTTGTTTTGATATGTATATCGTGTGCAAGGGAGTCTTTAACACTTACCGTATTGCTTTAGTATATTAAAAAGACATGTTACTTGACTGTCTGTAATATCGAATATCAATGAAATAAAATATACATTCTGAGATTAATTATCGTTTTCGTTGCTGGTATTTAGCTCCAAGGCAGGGATCTTTTTTAAAACGGGGGCCACATTTTTCATTAACGAAACACTTTGAAACTTGGATCACTGGTAGAATGTGTCATATAAAACATCTTTTTCTCTTAGTCTTCTTAAAAAAAAAAAGAAATCCATAAATTATTCCATGTTAAAGTTGTCGTATTTCTGTAATTTCAACCAATCACTGACGTCCATTCAGCCGATATACATTAAGTGCCGACTACATAAACAAACGATTCTGAAACAATTAACCCTAACCCTAACTCTAACCCTAACCCTAACCCTAGGGTTAGGGTTAGGGTTAGGGTTAAAGCAAATTTAAAATGAAAAAAGCAAATAAAACGAAGAATCGTTTGTTTATGTAGTCGGCACTTAATGTATATCGGCTGAATGGACGTCAGTGATTGGTTGAAATTATCGAAATAAGACAATTTTTTACATGAAATAAATTCGAATACAAAAATATTTTTCTGTTCTATAACACAAATAGATAAGTATACGAAGTTTGAAAGTCTTTCGGTACCAAAAACACTACGTAAAACATTAATGAAAAATGTAGCCCCTGTTTTAAAAAAGATCCCAAGGCAGCTCTGGTTAAATAGAATTATGACCACGAATAATCCGGCCGTGGCTATTCCATCTACTGTTCAGATATATTGTAAAAAAAAAGAGCGACATTATCCAATGCGTCTGACATATCTTTAAGACGATGTGTATGTGGGTGGTGGTGGTAGTGGTGGAAGCTACGAAAGTAATTGGGGTTGTTATTCCTAGTTTCCGTGTAGAAAAATTCACTTGGTTTGAACTGAGATAAATTTTAATTACTGTGGCAGATTTATATGTAATCATGTGTTACATATACAACCTACGCACAAACGCGCATGTTCACACGCATACACACAGACACACACACACACACACACACACACACACACACACACACACACGAACGTACACATACATATATCTATTAGAGTAACTTATCTGGGTACCTAAAGAAAATCCAACTTTGATATCAAAGGTAAATTGGTGGAACTAAATACCATCAAGCCAAATTTGACTTAAATATCCAGACAAATTACTCGGATCGTTATAAGCGTCCACAGAAATCTCCAGCATAGTTTCATGTATAACTGAAACCAACAACAACAACAACAACAACACACACACACACACGCATATCATTTTAAAACTGTGTTGTCAAAATCTTGAAAGAAGCGAGAAACTTATTGCTTTTAATATAAGTATCATTTACGATTTGTGTTCAGAACACAGCGTGCTAACAGCAATTTATTAGTCACGTGTTTATATGTCAGTACATTACAAGTTTTATTTTATATACTTGAATTACTTTAAGATATTTCCTTATGTGAAATTCCTTTTTATCCACTTCTCTTATGTAAAAGAGAAGTGAAAGAAGAAACGTCTAAGTTATTCTTAGGAAAGGCTCGCTTTTCTTAGCAACACATCATATCCCTACCCCTTTTTAGTTGAAGATAACATTTGAAATTTACTTTTAATAGAAAAAAAAAAAAGAAAGGGTCAAACGATTACTTGCTATAAATAACATTTATCTATTTATTCATTCATTCATTCATTCATTCATTTATTTATTTATATAAAAGAGCAGCTCTGACCAACTCGTTACCTCACCAGACATAGTTCCGAGGAGAGATAGGGGTAGTGTGTGTGAAATGAAAACCAATCACACTAAAGGCGGTGCCCCAGCATGACCACAGCCTCTGGCTGAAACCAGTAAGACTAAAGAAAGTATTTGTTTATCTGTTTTGCTTTTGACACATGAATTCTCATTTTGGCGTTGGGAATTAAATCGACACTGTATACGACTGATATTAATTTTTCTCGATAACGGAGGGCTGAAAAGGGAAGTTAACTACGACAGTATTTCTGCTGCAAATAGAGAGAGGCGTGATTAAATACTACATAACATTTAATCCGGCATCAGTGTTGGCAGACCCCTTTAAGCCCGCTGAAATGTTAATTTCATTAATAATCCTGTTGTTGGAATATCGTGTATATACATGTGTTTTAGTTATAGGTAAAATCTTTATAAATAAGGCTTTTATAACATGATCCTGCATATTATTGGAATATCACTGAGGCACACACACATGTATTGATTTTATTTTATTGATATTCGGTGTGTATGTATGAATGTATGTATGTATGAATATGCACATGTGTGTGTGTGTGTGTGTGTGTGTGTGTGTGCATTCTACCTTTAGGTAAATGCGTATAGATAATTTCATTTTTGCATTTGGTTTGCAAGATTCTTGACGTGAAGTTGACCTGAAGTAGGGAAAGCATGTCAGTGATGAGGTAGACGGCTGATTGATAGATTGAAAGATTAATCAAACAATCGATTAGTTAATCGGTTAACTGGCAGACTGATAATAATAATTATTATCCTTTCTATTGAAGACACAAGGCCTGAAATTTCGGGGGAGGGAACTAGTCGATTACATCGATCACAGTGTTCGACAGGTACTTAATTTATCGACCCCGAAAGGATGAAAGGCAAAGGTGGCATTTGAATTCAGAACACAATGACGGACGAAATGCCGCTAAGCATTTTGTTTGGCGTGCTAACGATCCTGCCAGCTCGCTACCTTAATGATAATAATAATAATAATCCTTTCTACAAAAAGCGCAAGGCCTGTAATTAGGGGAAAGGGATAGTCGATTATATCGACCCCAGTACTCGACTGGTACTCTTTTCATCGACCCCGATAGGATGAAAGACAAGATCGACCTTGGCGG
>NC_142929.1:104857513-104875013 GCF_046866305.1 Octopus bimaculoides
TATATATATATATACATATACGCACACATACATGCATACATACGTGTAAAGAAACTAACACACGCATAGGTCTAACACACTCATGTATATAAATATCTATATACATATTACATCTTAAACAGCGCATGTTTCCTTTTTTCTTTCCGGAGGAAGGCAGCGATTTTGTAATATTTTAATTAAGGGCTAACGAGAAACTAATATAGTTCACATTAATATTGATTAAAATACCACAAAATCAGCTTTTTTCTTTTTTAGGAGGAGACGGTTTTATGTAATAACTGTATATCAGTTAAACACATCTGAAATTCAAAAGTGATATGCACTAATACTATTGCTTAAAATGAATCTGGTTACATTATTTTGCAAATACTATAAATCAAATATATTTTTTATCAGATTTTCATTTGGTGTGGATTTGAGTTAAGAACTCGTCTTTTATCGGCGGTTTCAAGTTATCTAATTTAATGTCTCATCGAGTTACTCAATAACTAATGATGATGATGACAATAATAATAATAATCCTTTCTACTATAGGCACAAGGCCTGAAATTTGGGGAAGGGGATAGTCGATTATATCGACCCCAGCACTCAACTCGTACTTAATTTATCGACCCCGAAAGGATGAAAGGTAAAGTCAACCTCGGCGGAATTTTAACTCACAACGTAGCGGCAGACGAAATATCGCTAAGCATTTCGCCCGGTTTTGCTAACGATTTTGCCAGCTCGCCGCCTTATATAATAATAATAATAATAATAATAATAATGATGATGATGATGATGATGATGATGATGATGATGATGATGATGAGGAGGAGGAGGAGGAGGAGGAGGAGGAGGAGGAGGAGGAGGAAGATGAGGAGGAGGAAATGGAGAACGTGGTGGAAGAGGATTTCTTTTATTTGCCACAAGGGTACCTGATAAGGTGATAATACACGGACAACAAATATACATGTTGGTGATTTATGCAGAATTGATATGGAAAAACCCCCACCAAAAACATAAAATAAAACATTTATGACGATAAAAACATGCGCAACACAGACACCTGCATACGTACGAAGACCGAATATCTCGTTCACTGTGCTACATGTAACAAATATTATATCAGCAGTGCGACTCGGTTGCCACACATCCGAATTAAAAGTGCATCTCTCTACTCTTCTTTCAAAGACACATGCCCAAACTCTTTCAAAGAGAAGGAGTAAAAAAAAAACACCTCGAAAAATGCAGAAACATGAACAAAGTCCTTGCTATTACCTTTAAAGCCTTAGAGCTGCATGTCGGTAACTCACAGATAAGCCATTCTGGTAAAAAAAAATGCCAATTATTACTAACCTGCGCGAAACAAAGAGCGTCAATGAATACCATGAACTCGATGACACAATACTTGTCCAACTTCATCCTTACGCACACGTCATTCTATCATAACACATAGTCAATGGAGCACAAGTAGTAGTCCCAAATACTACGCTTTCATACACAAGGATCTAACACACCAACAAAAGGAACCCGTCATTTATCGTTTTTAAAAGCTTTGAAAAGTAGCTTTTAACTCGAACTATCAAGACTAGATGAACATTTCTGAGTGAACAGTGCAATGTCTTTGTTATTATTACTTTTATTCTATTATTGAACTTGAATTGCTTTCGCTTATCTTGGAAGAGACATTTTAGCCATTTAAAGACACTACGGACTGTTGCGCTTTCTTTAGTTTATTTCACAATAATATTGCACCTCGTGTAATATTATCATATTAGTGAGCAGGACACATAAGTATGACAAAACTTTTGGATACTACATATCTATAAATATTATAAAATATTGTAACATTACAAAGAGGATTAAATGATAAAAAGAAATTAAACGGCACTGACTGTAACAGTTGATGCGTGTGTGAAATTTTGTATGTGAGCCATACTCTCTTCTCTTGCTAACTGACGGTGATCCATTTTGATATATATATATATATATATATATATATATATATATATATATATAATATGTATGTATGTGTGTGTATGTATGTATGTATACGTACATATGTGAGTGTGGCAATAAAGGATTTTTCTACGTCTAGGAAGGGGTTATGCTCGATGCGCAGCAAAAGAGTAAGTAGGAACCCTGTACAATGTCCACCCTGTACATTATGGATGCAAAAGTGGTCCAAAAATTCAGAGGCAGACTGATTGTGTATGTAACATATGGATAAGAATAGTTATCAGTATGCTCCCTTATAAAGTAAATTCTTTTCAAATGGTCGGAAGACTCTCTAGAAGTATTTAAAGCTTACGTTGTGCAGGTTAATTAGCAATAAAGGTGGGTGTTCCGAAAGCGTATTAGCTAGACTAAGAACTCGATGGAAAAACTTCAGTGATCTATAACGAAAGAATTTTCTGGGTGAAGGGCATATTGTATGATGTTTGTGTACGAAGTGTAATGTTGTATGGAAGGGAAACACGGACATTGCATGCGGAAAATGTTTAAAGGATGGAAAAAAAAAAGAAAACCCAGATGCCCGCATTCCCCCATTGGATATGTAATATTCGTATGCATGAACGACGGAGTAAAAGTGAGCCGAGAGGAAAATTGGGTGTAACAGGAATTACATGCAGTGTATAAGAAAGAAGTCTAAGCTGGTACGGCCACGTTACGTGTATGAGGATGAGAGTTTGGTGAAGAACTGCCAAGTGATCTGAGTTGAAGGAACATACGGAAGAGGAAGACAAGGAAAAGTGTGGTCAAGATAAACAGCAAGAGGCTTAACCCCACAAAGGAGATGAGAAAAGACCAAAGCAACTGGTGAAAGACTGTGCTGGAGAAATCTGTCCAAACCTTGCAAGCATGGGAAAATGAACTAAAAAGGAAGATGATGATGATGGCGTGCGTATATGTGTGAGAATGTTTGTGTGTGTGTGTAGCTAAAATGTTCACACACACACACACACACACAAAAGACAGAAAAAAGATAGAGAAGAGAGAGAAACCTATAGTGAGGTGCATGTATGTATGGATATAGTAATAAGAAAATACGTAAACCCACTGGATTTAGTATGTAAGCCTTCAAACACCATTAAGTATATGTGTACATGATGTGATTTATCTAACGTATCTAATCTTACCGACATTGCACACGTAAACATATTTTAATATGAAACGAACGTTTTTTGGGGGAGAAAGTATAATTTGTCTATCTATCTATCTATCTATCTATCTATCTATCTATCTATCTATCTATCTATCTATCTATCTATCTACCGCCCCCCCTCTCTCTCTCTCTCTCTCTCCCTGTCTAATGTGTGTGTGTGTGTGTATGCATGCGCTCCCGTTTATGTATATATTTGTGTTTACGATTGTTTTTGCGAACACGCATGTGTATGTGTGTTGTACAACGGTGGAAAGAAGAAGAGAAGAAAAGAAGAAAAAAAAAACAGTCGGCAGTTGCAGACACCATGAACATAGAGAATAATATCTAAGACTGTAGGTTCCATAGATTTAATTAGTTACATTCTTTATGAATAGAAAAAGGAAAATAAGGAAGACGAAGGAAAGTGTCTTAAAGAGAACCGAGACATACTTGTTTATCTCATCCTTGAGATGTTGATAAATCTGTCAAGGACTAAAACTGTTTTGTGCGGAGCTTTCTGACAAATTGAAGAGGATGTTTGGAAATTCTAATGACTGAAGAGAAGAAAAATATTAACAAAATGGCGTCTCATTCATTCGTTTTCTTTATTCCACACAGGAAACTACCATCGTTTAGTTTTCTATATGAGTGAGTTATTTTCAACACAAATGATTTAAAGGAATGGAATTCAGGATTAAAAAAACCCAAAACAAAACATATTAAATGAATTGGGTATATGAATTAAAAGTACAGGGAACGAAAAATGTGAAAGAAAAATCAGATGGAAAATGTGGAAAAAATAGAGAAAAAAAAAAACGAATGAAGCGGCAAGTTGTAAATACATTTTTAAAAGAACCAACGTCTTTCTTTCTATGTATGTATGTATGTATGTATGTATGTATGTATGTATGTATGTATGTATGTATGTATGTATGTATGTATCTATATATGCATGCATGCCAGTATGCATGTATGTATGTATCTTTCTTTTTTTCTTTCTTTCTTCCTTCCTTCCTTCCTTTCTGGCGATAGGTATATTTCTGTTTATGCTGAACAGGGAATCCTTCACTGAATAGATCTTAGCTGAACACGATCTATTATAAATCTCTTTGGTGCTATCAGATCAAGCTAGTTATAACATACTTGTACACCTGTCATTCACTACAACAGCTTATAATGTGTCATTTTCTTTTTCGAATTTTAAGAACGAGTAACTCCAGGGTTTGTCATATGTTTTCAACATCTCTTAAGTGAAGTGAACCATGGGTAGATTAATTAGCCTCTTGTATTTCTCAACTAAAATCAAATATCAAAAGCTTATGTTCGTAATTAGATATTATGAAAACAATACAGAAAGGGTAAAATATAAGTGTCCCCGCGTACAGCATATCATTGACATAAAGCCATTGGTTGGCTTCTGATTTTTACTATATAGGGTGATGACGATATGCAGGTCGTCAGCCTATTTAAGGATGGTAAATATTCTCATAGTAGCTGATGTTTATTTACAAGGGTTTGGTGTAATGAAGACTGTTTTGTGTTAGCGTTCGCGTGTGTATGTGTGTGTGTGTACGCACGCGTGTGTATGTGTATGGATGTATGAATATATATATATACACATACATACACATACATACATATATATACATACATACATACACATACATATATATATATTTACACACATACATATATATATATTTACACACATACATATATATATACATGCATATATACAGGGTGTTCACAAAGTCTGGGTATATGGGGATTAACACATACTTTAAGAAATTATTATTTCCTATATGTAATTGTTTATGTTGTGATTTTATTTACTCCATGTACCCAGACCTTGTGGACACCCTGTATATATACACACACACACATATATATATATATATATATATATATATATATATATATATATATAAGTTTATGCATATATACGTATACATACATATATACACACGTATATATACATAATATACTCTATATCTATAATATACCTAAAAATAGCGTGCGCGGTATGTATGTATGTATGTATGTATGTATGTATGTGTAGAACAAATGCCTTTGTTGATTCACAATTATTCTTTCAGATCTCCCGTGGAATTGAATCTCATATTCAGGTATGCCTTGTGATAAAGAACGTGACTGGGCCAGCCTTATATAAATGACTGCGCAGTCTTATATGAATGTTCGATCCCTCACTCAGCTCGTAATTTGACGTACTGAAGTAAGCTCATCATTAGCTAGTTCTATATATCCAATATATTTCTTCTAACTATATATGAACCAGCCAGTTAATGTAATTCTTTATCTCAGTTTACCAATTATAGCCGACATACAAATTGATCCATTCAGTGTATTAAAGAAGAGGGAGACCCAGTTATTCTTGTCATATAAACTTTTACATAAAATTTTGCTACACTCAAACCTTAGCTCATAAAAATCTTATCTTTATTTTATAGCTTCTGAACTGGTCTTTCCATCTCACTTTGCGCTATATTTTCGGTGCATCTTATATGTGTTTAAACATACTTATATACATCAAATATACTTGTATGTAATAGATTAAAATTTGTCTCGATTATATATATATATATATATATATATATATATATATATATATATATATATATATATATATATATATATTATAAATGATAACGAGGCATTATTTGGCAGCATTCTTTCGCTGGAGTTAATTCGTCGTGACTGTAATTTCTTTAGTTGAAATAGTTTGAAGTGTTTTTTTTACGGTATGAAACAACTTTAACGTTCTCGACAGAGATTTTGTGGCTTCGCTGACTTATTTTTTATATATTGTTGCTAGTTTCTACTTTTCTTCCCCATCCAACAACACAGAAGCAATAAATACGGTCGTTAACGTCTTCATGTTGTTTGTAAAGAAATAAAAGAATAGCTCTCCCCTTGAGTTGATGTTTTGCTGAAGTGACACACAAGAGTAATTTGTTTATTTATGCTTTAAACACCTGATTAAATTTCCTTAGTATTTTTATCATGTCAAAGAAGGAAAAGAAGGGATAACAGCAGTAGGACGATGAAGATGATGATGATGATGACAACAACGACGACGATGATGTTTGATTAGGGGAAGTGCCTATAGCTAGTGTGTGCATGTGTGTGTGGTTGTGTGGCTTCTCAAATCAGAATGCTGGAGAAGAATGTGTGAGACTGATGTGATTAATATGGAGCTAACTGGAAGTGTCGTATATACTATGCCTGCAACTAGCTTTATTTGGTAAATGCCGAATAGTAAAAATAAACTTCAAGCAAATTTGAGAAGACTTGGTCTCAATTCTAGCTTCTGCCGTTTCATTTATTTTACATAACTAATACTCTAATTCTCTTTGGGAAATGCATGGATTACAAAATATTTCATTACACCTCCTCCTCCGCCGTTTGTAAAGTCAATAGATCTAATCATAAGAAAAGGATTGCCACTGATCACAAAAGATCAAGAAATTACTAATACATTGTTGGCACTCTGTCGCTTACGACGTCGAGGGTTCCAGTTGATCCGATCAACGGAACAGCCTGCTCGTGAAATTGATGTGCAAGAGGCCGAGCACTCCAAAGACACGTGTACCCTTAACGTAGTTCTCGGGGATATTCAGCGTGACATAGTGTGACAAAGCTGACCCTTTGAATTACAGGCTCAACAGAAACAGGAAGTAAGTGTGAGAGAAAGTTGTGGTGAAAGAGTACAGCAGGGTTCGCCACCATCCCCTGCCGGAGCCTCGTGGAGCTTTTAGGTGTTTTCGCTCAATAAACACTCACAACACCTGGTCTGGGAATCGAAACCGCGATCCTATGACCGCGAGTCCGCTGCCCTAACCACTGGGCCATTGAGCCTCCACCACTAATACATAGTGCATACACAAATCTCGTGTGTAAGTGTGTGTGTGTGTGTGTGTGTGTGTGTGTGTGTGTGTGTGTGTGTGTGAAAACAATAGAAAATATTTGGTAAACTATTGCACTGTAGAAAACTCACTGAAGAAACTCAGTCATCTCGTGTGGCAAACGTAAATCCGATTGACCATACCTAGCATTCTTCATCTGAGTTCGTAGTCAGGAAGCCAACAATTTTATGATGGAAAAAAAATTGAACACTGTCACGTTCATGACACCTTCGAAAACATGTTGCATAAGGGAAATGAAATAATTCTATTCGTCAATACACGAAACGAAAGGCAATCACGGATACGACTCGGTGACATAAAATTTTTGAAGCGCATAAACTGAACCCCACACCCATCAAACAAACAAAAAAAAAACCTCTCTAAGATTCGTTACAAAAAATACACGAAGAGCTTGTTCTTGTTGTTGTGGCGGATTTTAATTCTCAGTAAGTCATGAAAGGCTTTAAAAAGGACCTTGCAGTCTTTGAGTATTGTAAAACAACATACAGCTAAGTCACCAGCTGAACTTATCTAAGATTTTTGTTCAGACAATCTTAATTGTTTGGTCATGAGACCAAATATCTCAACTGCCATGCCCCTTCCCCCGACTCCATAGCAGGAGGTCACGAATTAAGTTGCGTGTCAAACTGAATGAATGAAGCACAATAACTAAAAACATACACAATATAAGTATCTGAAGACACGTGATTGCCCTGTACTCTGACCTTTTGTCTCTCCAAAACAAAGAAATAAGTGTTGGCTGTCTGCTGGCCTCCTGGGCAACGTATTTACCTTTAATAATATCCGTGTGTATGTATATATATATATATATATATATATATTTACCTTTAATAATATCCGTGTGTATGTATATATATATATATATATATATATATATATATATATATACATACACACGGATATTATTAAAGGTAAATACGTTGCCCATATGTATATATGTATACATACATACATATATACATGCACACACATATGTATATATATACATATATATATAAGTATATATATATATAACTATACACACACACACAAACACACACACACACACACACACACACACACACACACATATATTAAAGACTTTCTCTATTCCCGAGCGTTATACTAATACATCCATTTGTTGTTTACACCACCTGTCTTCGTCTGTTGTATTTTTCGTGAATTCTCCCATATATATATTAGTCGCAGGAGTGGTTATGTGGTAAGTACCTTGCTTACCAACCATATGGTTCCGGGTTCAGTCCCATTTCGTGGTACCTTGGGCAAGTGTCTTCTACTATATCCGCGGGCCGACCAAATCCTTGTGAATGGATTTGGTCGACAGAAACTGAAAGAAGCCGGATTGTGTGTCTACGTGTGTATGTGTGTGTGTGTGTGTATGTTTTTGTGTCTGTGTTTGTCCCCTCACCATAGCTTGACAACCGATGTTGGTGTGTTTACGTCCCTGCAAATTAGGCGCAGGAGTGGCTGTGTGGTAAGTAGCTTGCTTACCAACCACATGGTTCCGGGTTCAGTCCCACTACGTGGCACCTTGGGCAAGTTTCTTCTATAGCCTCGGGCCGACCAAAGCCTTGTGAGTGGATTTGGTAGACGGAAACTGAAAGAAGCCCGTTGTATATATATATATATATATATATATATATATATATATATATATATATATATATATATATATATGTGTGTGTGTGTGTGTGTGTGTGTGTGTGTGTGTGTGTGTGTGTTTGTGTGTTTGTCCCCCAACATCGTTTGACAACCGATGCTAGTGTGTTTACGCCTCCGTAACCTAGCGGTTCGGCATAAGACACCGATAGAATGAGTACTAGGCTTACAAAGAATAAGTCCTGGGGTCAATTTGCTCGACTAAAAGCGGTGCTCCAGCATGGCCGCAGTCAAATGACTGAAACAAGTAAAAAAGATAAAAGAATAAAAGAATATATGAAGAATAAGAAAATGGAGATATTGAAGTTAATAAGAGTTCATCATCAGCAAAAAATCGATCATTATCCCTTACAGCTGTTTCAGTTAAGCTCAGTGAAGTAAAATAAATATTAAAATAATATTTCTGAGTCTAATCTTTTCAGAGGGAGAAAAAATATACCTTAGGTATTTTGAATCATCACGGCAGACTGAATAGTACTGTTTATGATGAGTAAAGTTATATGTCTAGGCGAGGGCGTTTTTGTGGGTAAGATATAGTATGCAAATATAATTGGGGTAACGTAGAGTAAATAAATAGAGATTAAAGAGTAAATTACAATGTAAATAAAGTACAATATGAATGAGATGAGGAATTAAACTACAAATGTAATTCAATTAAATGTAATTTAATTCCTCACCTCATTCATTGTAATTTACTCTTTAATCTCTATTTATTCTTCATTACTCTAATTATATTTGCATACTATATCTTACCCACAACAAACCTGTAACCCCTCGCCTAGACATATACCATTATTAATCATAAACAATATTATTCAGTCTGCTGTGATGATTCAAAAAACTAACACACAAAATATCTAAGGGTATAGTTTTTCTCCCTATGAAGAGATTAGGCTCAGAAATAAGATTTTAATATTTATTTAACTTCACTGAGCTTAATTGAAACAGCTGTAAGGGATAATAATCGATTTTTTGCTGATAATAAAATCTTATTAACCCCAGTATCTCCATTTTCTTATTCTTCATTCGCATGATTACAAACCATGGTTTATATATAAACCTATTATTTTATGGATATTAACCCCGCACCCCCATAATATTAGGTATTGAACTAGTATTTCCTTGGATGATACCATTCCTCCACGAGGCCAGCTTAACCTCTACTTGAATTATATATATATATCGAACTGAAGGATTACTTAATACTTTTAGTAGAGAACATGCTTATTAAACTTTTACAAGGAAAAGGTTGACAGTGATTTCGAAGTGTCGGCTAACTTGCCGTTCCCTCCTTACTGCCTACTACTACTACTACTACTACTACTACTACTACTACTACTACTACTACCACCACCACCACCTCTTCTTCTTCTTCTTCTTCTTCTAATACTTGACAGCACTTTTTTTAAATCACATTATTATGACCTTTTGAATGAATTGTATTTATGCCATATATTCTATTTGTAATCTGTATTTTTTTCAAGAAATTATATTCTTAACTGATTTCTGGAGTGAACTTTAAAGAGAGCTGATGTGGGAAATGTCATATAAAATTAAAATTAAGTTTGAAAATAATTTTTCATTAAAAAACAAAACAAATCTACCCCGCACCCGCAAAACCAGTCATTATGCATGGAAAGCAGTAAAAATTTACGCGTGTATGTGTGTGTGAACGAAGGAGTGAACTTTTTAATGTCATTCATAATTATGTAACGCTTTAATAAAGTGCTCTTATGTATTCAGTTAACTGATAATTGAGAGTTAGGTTTAGTAGTTCGCATCATGTTATAAATGCTGCCCTACCTTGTACCAATATTATACCCCTTTCATACAATGTGACATACTTGTACCAAATTTAGAAAGCAATAATAGATTGAAAAACAATTTGGTCGCCAGTATTTGGCACCTATCATTACCCGACAAATGTTGGTCCTGTGACTACCTAACAAAATCAATATTTTCTTATGTATCAGGACAGCGAGCTGGCGGCATCGTTAGTACACCGGGAAAAATGCTTAGCGGCATTTCGTCCGTCTCCACGTTCTGAGTTCAAATTCCGTCGAGGTTGACTTTACCTTTCATCCTTTCGGAGTCGGTCCACTGCACTATGTGTCCTGAGCCGTTGTCAATCCCATGTTTATGCAGAAAAATAGTGCGAACTTTTAAAACCTGGCTGCTTATATAACAGGCTATTTGATTCGAACATCTGTGACTCTTCGCAAGCGCACCGCATATATTTTGTGGACACAGATATGGATGACAGGTTAAGAAAGTGTTCTTTACCACACACACACACACACACGCGCGCATACAGTGAAGGTTCTTGGTCTGATTGATAGGAAGGTAGGGCACACGGTCGTGTGTTTAATTCCTGGACCGGATGACACGTTCATTCCTTGAGCAAATCACTTTATTTCACGTTGAAAATGAGTACTAGCTCAGTGTTGGTGCAGTCTTGCCTTCCTTCAGCTGTCACATTCTGGATGTCGTGCTAGATAGAGGGCAAGAGGGCTGAGAGAGTAATTTATATCTGCTCTCGACTGCATAGGAACCTAAAACAATTAACAAAAGCATGGTAGATGTTATCAATCTATGCTTGCTTGCATATGGCTTCTGACTGAATAATGTTCTCCTCCCGACTAACCTCGTATCCTTATATGATTCAGTTGACCACCAGAAGTGATTATCAGACCGAAGTTATTTCCCAAATAAGCAATCAATACATCACATAATTAACATAAACATAACACTTAATATACATTGAAATGTTACTGAAGTGACTCTTAATGGTCTCTTAAATGATTCTTAATAAACTCTTCAGTGTCACTTATACGCTACAAGTAGTGGTAGAATTATGTATAATTTGTCAATTAATGATACTAAATATTAGAAACTCTATCCTCAGAAACGTGGATAAGCAATACTACATACACATACTCACACATATTCACACACATACACTAAATTATATTTATACATAAACAAACATAAATAAAACAAACATAGAACATATTCATTATTGTAACCGTAGTAAAGTTTGAGCTATGTTTCTGATTATTATCCCTTTCGACTATTAATTGGTAGGACTCCAATTGGCCGAGTTGATATGAGTGCTAACCTATCAACCAAAAGATGGATGTCTCCTATCTTCAGTTCTACATAATTTAACTATCACTGGCCAAATTGACCTAATTTAAGTGCGTATTATGGTAAGACAAGGAAAGAATCTCGACGGGACCTGCTATAAACAGTAGCCAAACGTCTCCCAAATCACACTAATATTTCAAAAAGGAGACATTTGACAATGTAATCTTCGATACATTAAACCAGAAAAAGTAAAACGAGACGGTTATGGCTTCAGCATCTTTGATCACATGTCTGCACGATCAGGGCTGAACAAAGTTAAACGACAACACAGGCATCATGTAATCCCAAGTCCTCTACAAGCAAGAAAAGACAGCAGCGTGTCACGATTATTTCAATGGCTTATGTTGCTAGGTTTCAATAACCATCCATAGAAAAATATCTGAGATAGAATAGCGTCATATCCAGGAGTGGAGAACCGCTGACTTAATGATCTATCAACTTGAAGACTGGGATGAACTTCAGTAAATCCTCAACATCATTAGTGTAGAGGTAGAGTCAATGTTAATCAATGAAATCTCATTGTCCAGGGAAGTCGGAGGTGTGTAGTAAGATGGGTAATTTCTTCTTCCACCTTTCCCACGATTTTTTCTTCCTGTTCATTCTTTGATATTAGTCTACCACTCGTAATATTTTAAATCCTCTATTACAGTCTATATAAAAAAAAAACAAAAAAGAAACAGAAACAAAAAAGAAAGGTCTGGGAAATAAGCTGGGTGGGGAAGCACTTCGTAGCCAAGTTCCCTCAACTTCTGGAGCGTCATTACTGAAACGTGTGGTCAGGCATTGTCATGAAGAATGACTGGCCCTCTTCTGTTGACTAGTCTGGGACGGAGGAGTAGCAGGTTTTCGTTCATTTTGGCAATTCCATGGTAACATGTTTCTGCAGCAATGGTTTTTCCGGGTTTTAAGAAGTCATAGTGGATGAGTTAAGCAGTACACTACCAAACAGACACCATAACCTTCTTTGTACAGAATCCACTTTTCATCGCAAGTTACAATACAGTCGAGAAATGGATCGGTCTGGTTACGGAGAAGTAACGAGCAAATTTCATACCTGTGCATTTTCTGATTTTCATTCAAATCGTGTAGTACCCATTTGTCGAGCTTTTTTGATTTTCTGATCGCATGTAAATGGCTGCGGGCAGTTTTCTGGCTAACTTGAAGTTCTTTTGCCAGTTCTCGAGTGGTTTTACGTGGATGTTTCTCAATGACGGTCTTTAATTGACCGAGATCGATGACAAATGGGCGTCCAGTACGCTAAGGATCTTCAAGTCTCATGTCGCCACTGCGAAATCGTTTAAACCATTTTCGAGCTGACCACTCACTGGTCATTTACTCACCAAACGTTTCGTTGATATCGTGAGAAGTTTCAGCTGCTTTACGTTCTTTTTTGAAGTTGAATAGCAAAATTGCTCGAATATCGAACTTTGACAGTTCCACTTCAGATGATTGTAACGACGGTGAAAAAAATATCAATGTTAATTTATTGATGCATTTGGGCAAGTCTCTCTCTCTATATATATATGTATGTATATGTATGTGTATGTGTGTATGTATATGTATGTGTGTATGTATGTGTGTGTATGTGTGTGTGTGTGTATGTGTGTGTATGTGTGTGTGTTCGTGTCTGTGTTTATTCTCCACCACAGCTTGATGAGCGGTGTTTGTGTGTTTTCGCGCCCGTAACTTTGCGGTTCGGCAAGAGACCGATAGAATAGGTACCACGCATAACAAAACATAAGTACTGGAGTCGATTAATTCAACTAAAAATTCTTCAAGGCGTTGCCCCAGCATGGTCGCAGTCTAATGACTAAAGCAAATAAAAGATAGAAATTAGGCTAATTTCATTTTTAAGATTAAACTGAAGACATTAGAGACCATTAGTTTTCAGTCTTTTAAACTTCGTGGCCCACACAAAATCAAATATTTCTGATATTAACTCACACGTATAGAACAAGTTACTGGTACACTTTGTGGGGAAGGTTAAAAGAATGTTTTAAATTTAATGATTCAGAAGAAATCTTGAAAATCATTTATTGTTTCCTTAGTTTTAATAATCATAGTCGTGAGAAAATAAATTATGAATTATACGTTTTTGATGATGCTCCAGCGGTAGTAAGGATTTTCTATAGCCTTAGATTATATTTTTAAAAGACTCCCAAAATATCTAGATATCCCTTGCAGCACACCAGTTTAGAACGGCCACTGTATGGTCTAATGGCGTGTGGTGACATATATGCATGTATACATGCACGCGCGCGCTCACTCACATACACACACACACACACACACACACGCACACACACACACACACACACACACACACACACACACACACACACACACGATCTCATCCAACATGAATGCAATTACAAACATTCTCGAGAGGAGCGCGCGAGAAAATGCGAAAGCCCCGCATGAAATCATTAGTAGCAACATTAACCCGGAGATAAACGATATTTACTCACTAAATGCGGTATTGAGCACTCATACTCACTGTTCGAAATAATATTGCGCGCGCGTGCGTGTGTGTGTGTCTGTATGTATACACACACACATATAGATATATATATGTATATTAAGGCGGTGAGCTGGCAGAAACGTTAGCAAGCCGGGCGAAATGCTTAGCGGTATTTCGTCCGCCGTTACGTTCTGAGTTCAAATTCCGCCGAGGTCGACTTTGCCTTTCATCCTTTCGAGGTCGATAAATTAAGTACCAGTTACGCACTGGGGTCGATATAATCGACTTAATCCGTTTGTCTGTCCTTGTTTGTCCCCTCTATGCTTAGCCCCTTGTGGGCAATAAAGAAATAAGATATATATGTATACACACACACACATACACACACACGTTTATATATGCATATGAATATAATTTTAGTTTGGCGAAGAGGGTAGTAGTCATAGGTTTGTAGGCCCTCTCTTACTAGAGAGATGGATGCAGCTGACATTCAGTTTGAAAATATCTTCAACTGGGAATTGAAGTCCCACGTAGACTTGGCTCGAGAGGAACTTGTCTGGTTTACAACACTTTCCACTTGTTTTATAAAGAAATATTTATCTCTTACTTTGGCTCAGGGCCATGAATTGAACGGAAGAGTTATAATCGATTGAATCATTTCGTTACATGTTTGGTACTTATTTTATCGATCGCAAAATTAATTACTTACTGGGAGACACTATTTCTCTGCCACTTCGCTGCCCGTTGTTTTCACTAATATTGATTACTTACATACATACTTCGGCTTTATACTGACAGGGCATAAACTACTGGTCTGTTTTATAGGTATACGGCTTATGTATATATATATATATATATATATATATATATATATATATAGGGAAAATTCACAAAAAAACAACAGACGAAGACAGGTGGTGTAGAAAACAAACAGATGTATTAGTATAACGCATCGTGTTCGAAGAGAGAGTCCATCATTTATATATATATATATATATATATATATATATATATATATATATATATATATGATAAAAACATTGCAGAAGGATGACAAAGGAATATCAGTTATCGCCCAAAAATCATAACAATTTCGAGCCTTTAACGATAAGATTGTTCAATTTGAAGGCGTCTACAGCAAATAGCTGCTGGGATAGTGGCGAAAACAAGCAAATGATAAACGACGAAAGAAATAAGATAAGACATATTGAAAAACAACACAGGTAGTTGGAATATATATATATAAATATATATATATATATATATATATATATATATATATATATATATATATATATATATATATATATATATATATATATATATACATATACATGCAAATAAAGGGTTAACGGCTATTGGGCATCGTTGAAACAAAGCATGTGTAGAAGTAACGATAATGGAAAAGGATGTCCTATTGGACTAGAAGAGGAAAGTTGCGAGATAGAAAGAAAGGTGGAAAAATAAGGCGAATCCAGGGCTAGGGGTAAATGCTAAAGCGAGAACCCTAGAGAGCATGACTGAATAGGTCAGCGAACAAACAAGATAAGGAAGGGTGAAAGGAGAAATATGTACACACACACACACACACGCAGATACACACACGCAGATACACACACGCGCACGCGCATATGAATTATGTGTACATGTGGCTGTACAAATGCTGCTGTTATATTCAGAGCCCCATATAGATTTTCATAATCCAGTCTGCTCTCTGTATAGTTGTTGATTACCTACTGCACTTAGCAGTATTACAAGTTATGAGCTACAGAGTAAATGTAGGAAAAAGGAACTTTAATATAAACTTGCGTTTATCCTTATTTTTCCTATATATTTATATGTGCGTGAGCGTGTGTGTGTGTGTTTGTATATGTGTGTGTGTGTGTGTGTGTGTGTGTTTATATACATATCTGTCTATCTGTCTATCTATTTATCAATCTAATCTCTAAACAAGCAGTTGTGATAGTCGTACTTTTCTCAAGCATAAGAGCAGTATCTTGAAGCGGGTACAAAGCATCGAAATAAAAACGGATTATGGTGGAAGTCAGATTATTACTTTGTGAGTGGTATAGGTTAGTTGTGCACTTGAATAACTTTAGGAAGAGACATCTGTCGTAAATCTCATCAAAACACTTGTCAATACAAACAGTAAATGTGCGCTCTCATCAAAATTCTCTCTATACAGAGATAGCAATCATCTAGGTGTGGCGACATACACCAGCAGATGACAGGTGAAGCTTACAAAAGGTAGCCGTTCTGATAGCAATCAATCTCTCTCTCTCACACACACACGGGCTCAGGGCTGGTGCAGACAGATTATTATATAAGGTACCAGGCGCGACATGATACAAATAACTAGACTGTTTGACTTTACAGCATTTAATTGCAAATTTCTACTTTCTGAGTTCAAATCCCGTCTCAGTCGGGTTTGGTTTTCAGCTCTCCAGGATCAATGAAATAAATACCGACAACTGAAACCTATTAAGTTAAAACTTCTCAATTAAAGCTAGTCTGTGTCTACCTCAAAACAGTCTTAATATCATAAATGATACTATTGTGGTTTGAGAATGCAGTGGTAACTTGTAGTGCCTTAGGTATTAATTTCATTTAGTATGTAATCATATTGGCATGTGTCCATAAATATCTAAGACTATTGGAATAGCTTGATAATTAGTGGGGTTAAATGAACAGCATAGGATTTCAGAAAACAGTTGGATATATTGGCTGTGTTGTACGCTTTCCTATAATTTCAGTTGATACTGTAGTCTTCTACTCTACTGGTGCCATAAATATATCTTACTTAATTCCATATTGTAGATCGTATTTCTTATACTGTTTGAGAGGGAGTTTGATAGAAATAGAAGGTAAGTGAAAAAGGAAAGTATTATTCTTATAAATATTAACACAGAACTTAGCAATTGGCAAAATAAAAGTAATCAACTTTTCCTATAATCGTTTGCATGGTATTTTATTGGTTTTAAGTGTAGTGTACAAATATATGTAGAAAGTGGGGCGTACGAAACTAAAACAGACTGCCTTAGTACTAAGATAAGTAAGGGTCATTATATATATATATATATATATATATATATATATATATATATATATATATATATATATATAAGAATAAGGGCAGGGAATCGTCAATTAGTAATAGAATTAATA
>NC_142929.1:104880013-104920013 GCF_046866305.1 Octopus bimaculoides
TATTTCACGTTGCTACAGTTCACTCAGCTGGTAAAAATCGAATGTGATAAGGGTTAGCCATACCACATCCTGTGCTATGCGGAATCGCCCCGAGAATTATGTTAAGGTTATGCATATCTGTGGTGTGTTCAGCTACTTACACGTTAATTTCAAGAAGCAGGTTGTTCTATTGATCGGATCAACTGGAGCACTTGATGTCGTAACCAAGGGAGTGCCAGTTATATATATATATATATATATATATATATATATATATATATATATATATATACATGAAAAGTTCTGAAAATCTTAAAGAAACAAATTGTTCTCTCCCTCTGCGTGTGTGTATAGATATGTATGTATGTATGTATGTATGTATGTATGTATGTATGTATGTATGTATGTATGCATGCATGTATGTATGTATGTATGTATGTATGCATGCATGTATGTATGTATGTATGTATGTATGTATGTATGTATGTATGCATGCATGTATGTATGTATATATATACGAGGTCTGATCAATAAGTATCCGGACTGTTGCCATAGCAATGAAGCTAAAGCATGCAGAGTGAAGCCGCTTGGCACAGTTTGACCTTCAACTCTGTTGTGCAGGTGCACTAAGTTCTAACGTTTTAGATCACTTCTGCTGTTTACACCAGTGCTTGGAAGTAACGTGTGTATCGTGTGATTGTCGCATGACAGAGAAAGTTGTCATGGCGATACCTGTTCAGAGGCTTATGCAAGGTTGCAGAAAGTGTATGGAGAGGAGTGTATGAGCCGCACACCATTGTACGAGTGGTTCAGACGTTTCTAAGATGGCTGAAAAATGTCGACAGTGGTGAACGTTCTGGGAGACCTGCAACCAGTAGAACTGAGAAAAACATCGCAGATGTGCGCGCAGCTTTGAGGGGAAATCGTCGAATCATCTAAATTCAGGACCAGGTACTACAATAGTCTAGAGTTCAAAGGCCCACAACTCTTCATACAACCCTGCCATAAAAATTAAGAAATCTGCATAAGGTAGAATTAGATGTTTTCAAAAAGTAACTAGACTTTCCTCTTCTCCACAATACCGGATGAACCAACAACCTGTCATGAGGTGCAGACGAGGGTAGTAGAATCAAACTCCCTTATTCACCAAACGGGCCAAAAGCTGGGACAAAGGCACACACAGGAGTGGTGATATAAAACACCGCAGACTTAGGAATCAGAAAGACCACACTGTCTTCTACTATAGCCTCGGGCCGATCAAAGCTTGTAAGTGGACTTGGTAGACGGAAACTCATGGCTGAAAAGAATAAAATTATTATATATATATATATATATATATATATATATATATATATATATATATATATATATATATATATATATATATATATATATATATATATATATATATATATATATATATATATATATATATATATATATATATATATATATATATATATATATATATATATATATATATATATATATATATATATATATATATATATATATGAATATAGGCGCAGGAGTGGCTGTGTGGTAAGTAGCTTGCTTCCCAACCACATGGTTCCAGGTTCAGTCTCACTGCGTGGCACCTTGGGCAAGTGTCTTCTACTATAGTCTCGGGCCGACCAAAGCTTGTGAGTGGATTTGGTAGACGGAAACTGAAAGAAGCCCGTCGTATATATGTATGTGTGTGTGTGTGTGTGTGTGTGTGTGTGTGTGTATATGTTTGTGTGCCTGTGTTTATCCCCCTAGCATTGCTTGACAACCGATGCTGGTGTGTTTATGTCCCCCGTCACTTAGCAGTTCGGCAAAAAGAGATCGATAGAAGAAGTACTAGGCTTACAAAGAATAAGTCCCGGGGTCGATTTGCTCGACTAAAGGTGGTGCTCCAGCATGGCCGCAGTCAAATGACTGAAACAAGTAAAAGAGTAAACATATATATATATATATTTAAACACACACACACACACACACACACACACACACACACACACACACACACACACACACACACACACATATATATATATATATATATATGTATGTATGTATGTATGTATGTATGTACGTATGTATACATTATTTACATGTGTGAAGTTTGCATAAGTGTATATGATCTTCAAACAAAGGATCATAGTTCCTCTCTGAGCCATAGGCCGATAAAGCCTCCCGGATTCTGTAAGGTATATATATATATACACCCACTAACCTGGACAGGACGTTGGTTCGATGCAGGATTACACATTTTTGAGTAGACTTGAGTAACGTGAAATGAAGTGTTTTGCTCAAGAATACAACATATCGCCCGGTCCAGGAATCGAAAATACAATCTTATGATTATGAGTGCACTAGTCAGTAAGCCACGAGTCACATCGGCAAAAAAACAAAACAAAAAAGAAACAAAAAAAAAAAGAGACAAGAAAAAATACGAATTTCCTCGAGATGTTCGTTCAGCATTGCGAGTTTTAAACACTGCTTTGACATTCTCGCCTTTAGCTATGAAGTGAACCTCTGATTGGCCCGTTCGAAACCTTTAATTAACGAAGTTCACAAACTGACTTATAAGTTCCCTCTGTTCTTTCTCTCTCTTTCTCTCTGTATTCATTTACATACACTTTATTATTTATATACTTAATTAATTTATGTTTACAGGCAGAAAGACGTATGTCCGACATACATAAATATTGTAGCAAGATATTCTATAATATTTGTGAAAATACATCGCATAGGAAATAAAATAAAAGCATACAAACACTTGGTTTGTAATTGAAGTTTCTCGAAAATACTCCATAAATTATCAAATTGCTGTAAACGTACGATATATTGATAGAGATAACGAGAGAGTTTAATACTGTCAGATAGATTTATAGAGTGTTTAAGTATGTCATTTGTACGTAAATATAATTCTAAGTTTTTGGCATGGTAAACTGTGTATTTTATTGCCTTTCTGTCCCTCCCTCCTTCTTCCCGCGCTCTCCCGATTTCTTTCTTTAACACAAACGCATACAGTGAAAAACCATATTTAATTACCGAAATAAAATTGGAGAATCGAATATGTTTGTCTAATTTTCTATATTATGTCACGAAACATCAATAATTTAACTAAGTCTATTGCTATTTTTATGAAATCAATTTATTCACAAATATTGATTGTTTTTTTTTTATTTCTTACTTTGAATAAATATTATTTATTTAGGAAAAGTGGATATTATAAAGGTTCCATTGGGAGTTAGTTGTAAACGATCGAGTGGTTGTGATTATCAGAGTTCTTATGAAAAGGCAGAAGGTTTCTAACTGAGTCTCAGTCAACAAACTTGAGCCAAAAGATAAAGCCATTGACCTGTATATATGTAATTTAGTATGGTATAGATGGTTCACCGTCGAAAGAAGTAAGGTTCATTATAGTGTTTTCATAACAGTAATGTAAAGAAAATAGAGTTTAAGCAGTGAAAATTCTTACAACCATATGTCTTCCATTTTTTTGTTAATATGTTGGAAATAATATAGAGCTGAACGGATTTAACTGCTCTTGTGCACAACCACAGGTCACTGGGTGCAGTGACGGAGAGAGGATTTGATTCTTATGATAGATCTGACAAAAGCTAATACAAATACCTTAAGTACATAAGTAAAAGAGTAAAGTAAAAATAAGTTAGTGTGCATACTTATTTTTAAAAATTAGCTTTTAAATATTATGTGGTATTAATTTTCTACTTAGTTATATGGTCTGATGGTAACAGGTCGGTGGAAATAGTAAGTTGTGATGTTAATACTTTTCCGAGGGACATTAATGTTGTATGTAGAGTGAAGAGTCTATGACTGAGAGTCGAAAACGAACCGCAGTTTGGTTTACTCTGTATTCGTTTACCTCTATTGAATAGCATTCACCAATATTGGTTTTTGACGCTAAAGGAAATATACAAATGTACAGGAAAATTTATAGTCGATGGAATGGCTACCTGTTATATTTCTGGCATTTGTTTAATCAACCCCAATATGATTACTTACACCCAAATGACATGCCCATCAGTGATTCATCCAAATGCTCTAAAATGAGAAGTGGTGCCGATTTCGGAATACGTCCGAAGACAAGAACTTGAATATGGACAGGACTACTAAAAATTTTAATACAAAAAGGTTTTTGCGATTTGCCTTTCGGTTTATAAATTAAATGGATAAAGTTTAGGGCGAGATAATTAGTGAAGAGAAAATGATAACTCTATTTCGGGACTGAACCCATCTATAACTCTTGACTGTAGGGAGACAAGAGTTCAAAGTGGGTTACCACTTAAAATGTTTGTCTTGTCTTCTGCAAACATCACTTTATAAAAGTTTAGGCTGAACTTCACTCATGCCAACCTCACATATCTGGAAGGTAATTAGAAATGTTATCGCGTTGCTTTACTTTGTCGGTGGAGGCGCAATGGCCCAGTGGTTAGGGCAGCGGACTCGCGGTCATAGGATCGCGGTTTCGATTCCCAGACCGGGCGTTGTGAGTGTTTATTAAGCAAAAACACCTAAGGCTCCACGAGGCTCCGGCAGGGTATGGTGGCGAACCCTGCTATACTCTTTCACCACAACTTTCTCTCATACTTACTTCCTGTTTCTGTTGTGCCTGTAATTCAAAGGGTCAACCTTGTCACACTGTGTCATGCTGAATATTCCCGAGAACTAAGTTAAGGATACACGTGTCTGTGGAGTGCTCAGCCACTTGCACGTTAATTTCACGAACAGGCTGTTCCGTTGATCGGATCAACTGGAACCCTCGACGTCGTAAGCTACGGAGTGCCAACAACTTTCTCTGTCTAAATTAGTAAGAAACGATATGAAAATATCGAAGTATTGGAATCTTTATTAAATGTTTTCTTTTAATACACATTATATTCAAGGAAATACAACATATCCAAGAATCATGTTGCAACTGAATCTGAAGGCTGAATTAATTTACGCTCGTAAGTGAGATCTTCCCTCAAATGAAATAAAGTTGATTAAGCACTACTTGTACATAAGTTTCTCTAAGTCGGTCTCAATGTTTTCTTCATATTTAGTAATAAAAGAAAGCGTCTCATTTTACCCTTCGAAATGGTAATTAATGGAAGGCTTAGTTGTGAATTAACTGTTGCTACTGTACTAACAATACTACACATGTGACTCCAAAGTCGTGTTTTGAATGGTTCAGGAAACTTTAGCTAATAATCAATTAAAAGAAACATGATTTTGGAAATCTAGTAGACATTAAGACAGGTGTAGTAAAGATATCGAAACTAATTTTGTCTTAGATCTGACCCTGATATATAGCAATTTTTAATTTTGATACAAGCACTTATATTTGAAGTGATGTTACTCAGTTATATAGTATCTGAACAAATTCTGGCACATGACTTATACTTTCATTTATCTACGATCCAATGTTGCGAATGGTGAAAAACAAAGGCGTAAGCTCTGGCAGAATTCGAATTCAAAACATAAAGGAACGTAACTAAATACCCCAATACTACCAATCCACTACCGCTTTTAAAAATATTAAAATGATATTCAGAAAAAAAAAAAACTGTAGCTTCAATTATTTCTCTGATATCAAGGATAAGAGAAAGTAGAATACTGGATATACGGAGGGAGTAAAAGGGGGGAAATATTGAAGGCAAAATAGTAATTTATCTTGCATAAGGGTGAGTCTGGAACGGTTATTGGAATTGATCCTTTAAAAACTACAGTAAAATAACGAATACTTATAAATATTCATAAAATTATTTTTCTGAAGACGAGTTACTTTCATCAGATGTAAAGTCTCTGTCATGTGGAAGCTAGTTGAGAATGCTCCCTAGCTAGTTGTGGATACTTTCAGTTAGTTGAGGATATATCTCTATTTAGTTGAGGATAATTTACCTAATAGAAGATACCGGATCTTTTTTAAAACGGGGGCCACATTTTTCATTAACGAAACACTTTGAAACTTGGAACACTGGTAGAATGTGTCATATAAAACATCTTTTTCTCTTAGTCTTCTTAAAAAAAAAAGAAATCCATAAATTATTCCATGTTAAAGTTGTCGTATTTCTGTAATTTCAACCAATCACTGACGTCCATTCAGCCGATATACATTAAGTGCCGACTACATAAACAAACGATTCTGAAACAATTAACCTTAACCCTAACTCTAACCCTAACCCTAGGGTTACGGTTAGGGTTAAAGCAAATTTAAAATGAAAAAAGCAAATAAAACGAAGAATCGTTTGTTTATGTAGTCGGCACTTAATGTATATCGGCTGAATGGACGTCAGTGATTGGTTGAAATTATCGAAATAAGACAATCTTTTACATGAAATAAATTCGAATACAAAAATATTTTTCTGTTCTATAACACAAAATAGATAAGTATACGAAGTTTGAAAGTCTTTCGGTACCAAAAACACTATGTAAAACATTAATGAAAAATGTGGCCCCCGTTTTAAAAAAGATCCAAGATACCTCCAGCTACTTGAGGATACCTCCAGCCAGTTGTGGATACCTCCAGCTAGTTGTGGATACCTCCAGTTAGTTGCGGATACCTCCAGTTAGTTGTGATTATCTTATTTTAATTGAGGATTCTTCTGAATAGCTGAACATAGAGTGGTGGTTGTTTAATACAGGATCATTCCTTATATAGTAAACAGAGCTATGTGTATCAAAGGTTATAGGGGTAGTCCAACCAAAGTTTATACAATATTTTGTTGCAGAATTGCGTATCTCGGACAACATTATCCAGTGTCTCCTTTTATGCGTCAACAGGGAATGGCTTAGGAGAGATTTGGCTCCAATTTTTATCAAGTTAAGCGACTATGGAAAGGTTCCCTTCAGTTTATAAGAACATGGCGTGTTGTGTGTATTTGAGTTGTAAGAAATGATTTTCTCTAGGGAGTAGTTTGATGACGGTCAATGATGAAAGCAAAATATTTGGGCAAGTCATTAGATACAACTGACTGCAGTGGTTTGTGATAATAGACTATCAATTAATATAATGGCGCTATCAATTAGTATAACCACAGGGCGTCTAAATGACAAGTCACGCTTTGAGTGTGGTGGAAGTTGAGAGAAAGGAAACGTAGGAAGAAATGGGAGAGATAGGCGGGAAGAGAACAGGGAAAGGGAAATTAAAATGGAACGAGATGGAGAAGAACGGAAAGAGAATGCAGAAAAGGAGAAAAGCAAACAGATAGATAAGATAAACAATAGAAACAAAGTGAGTGATTGTTGTGTTTAGAAAGTGATAGGGTGGGAAGGTGAGAGGAAAAATAAGTTAGGTTGACAGAAAGTTAAAGTCGTGGAAAATGGAAGATGAAAAGAGTGACAAACAGTAAAATGGAAAGACTGATAGAATGAGAAAATAGAGGGAGAGAGAGAGAGAGGGGAGAGAGAGAGAGAGGAAAGATGGGAGAAAGTGAATGTTAGAGAAGAAAAGAAATAGAGAAATCGAGCAGTCGTTTTCAATTCCAGATTGAAACCATCTCACCTAAATTATGTTATTAATGTCCTTAGAAAAGGTCAGAACATTGTTCCCTCCCATTTCCACTTTCCTAAAAAAGAACACATTCAAAAGAAAATGTAAAATGTAAATGAGCAGGTTCTGTTCTGTTCTGGAGAATGAAGATGTTTATTTTTACAGTCAACAATACAACAGATAATATTTTAAATTATAACATTTAAATAGAAAGAAACAAAAATAGAAAGATAAAAAAGAAAGAAAAAGAGGGGTGGTGGTAAAGCAGCAGAAGATGGAGCGGGAGGGGGCGATGGACCACGTACCCCAGAACAATTTGTGTGTTCAGCAATAACTGCGCCTCGCAGTAATGACTGCGGTGGCATAGCCGCAGAAAATGGTCCAGAGAAACTCGTTGCAGCAGCCGCTCCACCTCGCGGAGCTCATTTCTCAGATGGGCCACCGTTATCCCAGTTTTGTAGAGGAAATCAGTAGTACGTGGTTCGAGAACACCTGACGTCTCGGTGGAGAATAAAACGCATTCTCAGTCAAAGGCAATCTCATCATTATAAAACACCATGAAAAACCGTCACCATCACGTCCTGCTAGAAATAGCAGTCAACTCTCCCACATATCACACTCTACCATATTAAAAAAAGGGGCGGACGCATTTGATAATGTGGTCCTAAATACACCTAATGAAAAAAGGTAAAGAAGAGGTGCTCATGGCTGGAATGCCTTTGAACATGGGTCTGCTCCATCAGAGTTGATTTGGAGCTAAACAATGATAACAATAACCTCATTTAGTACTTCATTATTTAGTTCTCTCGCTGCTTTGTTGTTATGAAGCAGAGAAAGTACTAAGTATTTCGCTCGGAATTTTATAAATTCAGTGACGGGAGATTTCAACCGACACCTTATCTATTTAATTTTTAAACACAAGAAAAATGATGAAAATTGAAACCCGATTAGAAATAATGGTTCTTAAATTGAGTTCTACCTGGACATATGTTGTTGGCACTCCGTCGCTTACGACGTCGAGGGTTCCAGTTGATCCGATCAACAGAACAGCCTGCTCATGAAATTAACGTGCTAGTGGCTGAGCACCCCACAGACACGTGTACCCTTAACGTAGTTCTCGGGGATATTCAGCGTGACACAGTGTGACAAGGCTGACCCTTTGAATTACAGGCACAACAAAAACAGGAAGTAAGAGTGAGAGAAAGTTGTGGTGAATGAGTACAGCAGGGTTCGCCACCATCCCCTGCGAGAGCCTCGTGGAGCTTTAGGTGTTTTCGCCCAATAAACACTCACAACGCCCGGTCGGGTAATCGAAACCGCGATCCTATGACCGCGAGTCCGCTGCCCTAACCACTGGGTCATTGCACCTCCACACCTGGACATGTAGTTTAAATATAAATATTGTTCCAGTCCAGAGATCTTGATACCCTCATTCTTTTCTTCTCTATGTTTGTCAGGTCTTACCTTGAATATCGCTATCCACTATAAGCTACGCACGCGCACAAACATTGTAAGAATTGAAATAGCCCAGAGAGTGACCACAAAAATAAATGGCATGATAGGCCTTGCCTTGTAGGATCAGTTCAAAATGCTCAACTTTATTATCTCCAAATTTACCATTATTTGTGCAACGTGGCAAATATTCCATCAACATTGTACAAACGATGTCAGAATCAAGTTCACAAGTCACCTAAGGCTTGGTCCGAAAGCCATATGCGTTCTACAAAAACTGAGCTTACATCACTTAACACTGCGACACAACTTTTCTACTTTAACGGGTCTTACGTTATTCAACATTATTCCGAGGGAAATCAAAGACGAAAAAGACCCTATTTACTTCAAACGGTACCTTGACATGCTCCTTCAAGAAATACCAGACAAACCACAAACACCCGGACACATCTCGGCAAATAACAACTCCCTACTTGAGTGGGTTACGATGTCCTAAAACATGGCTCACATAAAGTCCAAAATCTATCTGAGTTATCTTGGTTAATATGCCCTTTAATGATAGGGGCTGACTTTTTAGGGTTATTACAAGGATAAATGTCTGAGAAACACTTGCAGGGTAAACACTTGTAGGAGAACTAATAAAGGAGTTGATAGTTGAAAGTCTCTGTAAATAGCTGGATAGAGTGGAAACGATGAAGTTAGTTCATACAGAGAAATAGATATATCACTAGGGCAACACATTGGAGACAGACAGACACCCTTATAACAATAGTGGGAGAGAAAAGAACAAAATCTCGTCATTGTTGTTGTAATGAAGATATTGAAACAAGAAATATAAGGTAATAAGAAACAAACTTTGTGATAACAGATGTAAATTAGTCAACGAGAAGGCTTCTATGTAGTCACTTAACCTTTTAGAAATAGCAGCCAGATTTCTCTTTTATAATACACCCTATCACCTTAAAGAAAAAGAACAGAGACATTAAATAAAATAGTCGTTTGATACACTTTGCTTGAAAAACTGTCATGGTTGGAATGCTTTTGGTCACAGATTTGCTCGATTAGATTTGACCTGGAGTTAAATCAACAACTATGTAAATGATGGCTGGATGTGTAATAACAAATGTAAATATACTAATGTACCGCACAAATGTAGAAGGTTTTCCCTTGTAACAACGGCGGAGAAACTATACAATCATTATTATATCTGTTGGAAAACAAACTAGCATTGTTATAATAGATGTAGAAGGTAGCCATTATCATAATATAGGGGTAAAGGGACATCATAGAAATGTAGAGAAATAAAGATGACATTTAAAATAGATGTGAAACGATGGAAACGTTCACCGGCAGAAACAACAAATATCGTAGGATAACAGATGTAACGAAACAACAGATCACAGCCAATTCTAGGGGCTCTAAGAGGATGAAATATGAAGAGTAAAGGTTACATATGGTCCAACGTACTATTTTTACTGTTTCTATATTTGCAATTTTGCACATTTGTGACAAGGCACAAAACTCCGGAGATACTTTAGGGGAGGGAAATAGCAAGTCTTTATCTGAAACACAAATAGCGTGAAATGACATCGAACAGGTATTGAAACCATATCACCATCTCCGTAATCTGATAGTTTACCAATTGTTCTATAGGTCTCTCTACTTTTATGATTAAAATATTTACAATGAGACAAGATGGTGAGCTGACATAATCGTTAACAGGCTAGGCAAAATGCTTTGCGGCATATCGTCCGTCTTTACGTTCTGAGTTGAAATTTGGCCGAGGTCGACTTTGCCTTCCATTCTTTCGAGGTCAATAAAATAAGTACCAGTTGAGCACTGGGGGCCAATGTAATCGACTGGACTTCTCCCCTGAAATTACTGGCCTTGTACCAAAATTTGAAACTAATATTTACAATGAGTCAAGAAGAAGAGATTTTACGTAGTCACTCGATCGACGATGAAACCTTCCTCAAATCACAATTGATAGTCCTATATATTTTATATCTGGAAGAAAAAAAACCCAAAACAAAAAATAAAAACCCCCAACAAAACAGAAACAACACACAAAAACATAAAAGATGGACACGCCTGGGACTTAGATTTACTTGATTAGAGCTAAACTGGACGACGACGAAGACGACGACTACCACAACCACCGCAGCAATAACAACGCTCAAGATACTAACTGCTTATATTGATCCTTTCTACAGGTTCAAAGCTCCATTTGCAAGTGAGTGGAGTTCGAATGTCGGGAATTAAATCAATCTCATCTCATGAATAGCCTTACTTTATTTTATTGAGATTCGAAGTGATGAAATGCAAAGTCAACGCTGACTGGATTAAGACACAGAAAAAATATGGGAACAGAATTGAATACTTATTACAAGACATTTTGTCCAACACTCGATTATTTCTTCCCAATTCTCCACCCATTCTATGATTACAGTGCTGAAGTGTAATATGAACATAATGACTGATTGAATAAGGTACTTAATTCTCGTTGCGCTGATTGTGGGTTCATTGCGTTGTGCTTTTCAAGCATGTAAAGTACACTTCACTTTAAATTTTCATTCAAGCAATCAATATTCCAATGGAATTGTATAGTTCCTGTCTGGGTAAGAGAAAATTAATCTTTGTGGTTTTTTTAAATCATACACAGTAAATAAAAGCTGAGAGAATAGGCTGGTAATAGTGCTTAAGAAATTTATGCTGAAGTTGGTTATTCTGTTTTTTGTCTGTAATGGTTCTGTTGTTGATGCTGGAACCGCTGGTGCTGCTTTCAGTAATATTAGTCAGGATGTTGTTGGTATTGTGGTTGTAAATATTTGTCGATACGCGTGTGTGAGTATATACATACATGCATGTAAGGTGTTTATATATGCTTTCACACACACACACACACACACACACACACGTATGTATGTATATCATTATTCAGTTTATTTCAAGATTTCTTACCAACTGAGAATTTCAACATCAACAACAGAGTATGTATGTATGTATGTATGTGCAGATTTGTACGTTTTATGTATATATTCTCATGCCTATAGTTACATATCTAGACATGTTCATATATATTTAAATGATAAACTGGAAAGTTTTACAGATTTTTACAGTTCCAGTGACGTATTGGCTCTGTAGTCTTTGAATTAGCTTTCTCCTTTTTGGTTTTGAGAAGCCTAATTTCTCAAGATTGGTATTTAGGCAGTGTGTTACATATCCCAGGGCCCCAATAATTACAGGTATAAACCTGAACTTATAATCCGGATAGAGTAACCTGCAGATTTCTCAATAGTTCAGCATAGGCGTTCTCTGTTTTCACTGATCTTCAGCTTTATGTTAACATCTGCTGGGCAGCTACTTTCCACAGCTGTGCACAGTTTCTCTTCTCTATCCCAGGTTTGTTGTGCTTACGTTTTATTGATGTCTTCACTGGTACATTCCACCAGTATTCCTTTTTATTATGAGTGGCTATGGCTTTTACCATATTGTGGGTTTTTATTTCTTTGTCCTCGGATTATCCTTCCAACGGATTTCATTATAGAATTACTCTGCAAAAGCTATTTCCCATTGTTTTCAACTTTTATGCATAGACAGTGAGAGGTGAGTCTCAGTTTGATTTTTTGCAACCCTAAAGATTCTGCTCGCACATTCACAGCAAACAAGGCACAGGGCCAGACTTTCGATCGTGTAGGTATATTTTTACCCATTCCGATGTTTACATACGGCTACTTATACGTCACTACGAGTAGAGCAACGGACTTCAGTAATTTGAAAATTAGTGTCGACCAAACTGAAAATATTGTCAACAAAGAAGCTTTGTAATCATATTGACATTATCGAAAGGAATATGATTCATAATTTAAATAAGGAAATTTGTGAACTTTGAATGCATAAGAGTATAAACAAGCGTAAAATAGTATAAACAACTAAAATAAAAGTATATCTAAATAACATTTTTTCTCAATACTTTTTATGTAGTGGTCGAAGGAAGCATTGACTTTCGTTAGGAGTGGTCCACATAACCATTCATGATACAGAACCTGGGAGCCTATTTATGTTCGGGTGTGAATCGTCATCACATGCCATTTTGTCGCAAACACATGTCATATAGCTGCAATAGAATGCTGTATCACCAACAATAATGTAATTTCTCTTCGACGTCACCCAGTAATCTATCGAGTCTATTTACACATTTCTCAATACATACTGCTGCTATGACTTCCCTCTTTCATTTTATGCCTCCATCGTAGATGGGTACATTTGTTAGTAACAATAATACGATGTCTTTACATACCGTTTGTTCTGCATTTTCAACAAGACTTTAGTACTCCAGTATGAATCACTGACAGGCAGTTGTAGTCGTGTGTAGTTTTATTGCTGCTCATGTCTCTTCAGAAGGCCGAAGGCCATTCAGAGAAATCAATATAGGCTACGGCAAGGAATCGAAACCGGATCTTAGAATTAACCATATGAATTTTTTTTTTTAATTCTAAAACAATAATTCTCTCTGCCTGAAATTCTTGGGGAAAATGTCAGTCGATTACATTGACTTCAGCGATCAACTGGTACTTAACTTATCGACTCCGAAAGCATGAAAGGTAAAGTCGACCTTGGTGGAATTTGAACTTAGAGAGAGAAATACTGCTAAGCAATTTATCGGGCATGCTAACGATTCTGCCATCTCTCCACTTCCACCAAAAAGGAAAAATAATATTTAACATTTGACGCATATAATGATGACAGAGTTGATTTATTAGGCTCCACTAGATGAATGGTTTTTATTTTATCAATGAAAGATAAAAGGAAAAGTCAATCCCAGCGAGATTTGAACATAGAACATAAAGGGAGCTAATTTGTCTACCACAGAGCACCCTACTGTTCCAGCTATTTCCCAATACAACAGTAAAACATTATGACCGATTTAGCCAACAGCATTACTGAAATAACCTTCTAGCAGTAATGATATGTGTCAAGACAAAAGTTGCTGTTTGTTTTTGCTTATCAATCTAGTATACGTAGTCTCACTTATAACGTTTCTTATTCTCTATCATCCCCGGCCAAAGATTAATTAGTAAGGAATCCTATTAGGAACAAATTCTGGCACACGCACACCACACCACACCACACACACAAAGGGGTCACATCCGCAATTTATTCATCACTCCTTCACTATGCGCGCGCACTCGCAGTACCCATGCCATCTTTACCACAACCACGCACACAAGCATACATTCTTTTTTAAATAAAAGATAAAATACGTGGAAAATAATTATATAATAAAACGATATTTAATTCTACTACAGATTGAGTTCTTTATCAAACTGTATAATGAGATTTAAAAATGATCTCTCTGTTAAATACCGAATCCAACTCTGCATCTCTTGAAATGTGGGCGCAGATTCTCGCTTACAAATCTTTAAATTATACGGAGCTGAGTCAACCTGTTATTAAAGATATGTGAAAATCAATATACATATACATATACACATGAATACATATATGCATACATACATTCTGCCAGTTCATATATACATATATATATATATATATATATATATATAGGGGGATAAATTGAATATTAATTCAATTTAAAACCAAGTGGCCTAGCATATGAAAATCTGAAAATTCAGAAAAATTGTATTACATGTGTATAAGAAGGGATGACCACTAAGTGGACATCCGATATGCTAGAAAGAGGTCATCCCTTCTTACACACACACACATATATATATTGGGTCGAGGAATAATTCACGAACGTTATTTATTATTTTTTTTTTCATATTTAAAAACCGCAGAAACAAAACGCATTGCAAAATGTTTTGTTATTTAAAAGAGAATTTTTTTGCTCTACAGGATACGGTGTTTTGATCTTTTAATTTTATTGATTTTTGTTTATTTTCAGATCACTAAAATGGAATGTCAAGTGGACAAAACTGAGCATTTTCGACACCATTTGCTTTTTGCATTTAATCGAGGTGTTAAGGCCGCCGAAGCTGCTCGTGAGATTTGTGCTGTATATGGAGAGGTAGCAATGTCTCAAAGTACCGCTCGCCGCTAGCTTTCGCGCTTCAAGGACGGATCGCACAGCGGTCGACCAATTGAGTTGCTTCACGAAAATCCACGTCAAACGACCAGAGAATTGGCAGAGCAGATGGATTGTGATAAAAAAAAAAAAAAACTGTGGTGAATCATCGTCACTCAATGGGCAAGGTTCAGAAACCTAGCGCTTGGGTGCCACACACTTTGAGCGAAAATAACAAAAATCAACCTTCCACAATCGTCGCCAGTTTGCTCGCTCGACATCGCTCAACATAGTCACAAAAAGCGTTTTCTTTACCGCATTGCCACTGGCGATGAAAAATGGTGCCTTTACGTCAATATGAAACAGTGAAAAGAATGGCTTAGCTCCGACAAACAAGCGACTCAGTGAACAAAAAAGACCTTCATCCTCGAAAGACCATGTTGTGTGTATGGTGGGACTAGGAAGGCATAGTTCATTACGAACTGCTTGAGCTCAATGCGAAGCTCTACGTTCAAAAACTGCACCGACTCAACGAAGCAATTCAACAAAAAGACCGAATAGGCGAAATGGTGTTCTTCTGCAACACGACAACGCCCGTCCTCACATCACCAATATGAATGACCAAAGCCGCGAGTCAAGTACTCGAATTGTAAGTGCTGCCTGGTCCTCCATACTCTCCAGACTTGGTGCCGTCATCTATACATCTCTTTCGACCGGTTTCGAATGCTTTGCGCAGTGTAACGATCAATAATGACGTGGAATTGAAGACTTGGTTGGACGAATTCTTTGAGTCAAGACCGGGAGATTTCTATTGCCGAGGCATCGAAAAACTTATTGAACAATGGGAAGAAGTCGTAAACAACAACGGCGAGTATATTATTTATTAATTTGTTGTAGTTTTTTTGTTTAAAATAAATTTGAAAAAAAAAACGCTCATGAATTATTCCTCAACCCAATATATATATATATATATATATATATATATATATATATATATATATATTATTTTATTCTTTTATTTGTTTCAGTTAGTTGACTGCGGCTATGCTGGTGCACCGCCTTGAAGGGTTTTTGTCGAATAAGTCGACCTCAGGACTTAGTTTTTAAAGCCTAGTACTTATTCTATCGGAATATTTTTTCCGAACTGCTAAATTACGGAGATGTAAACACACCAACACCGGTTGTCAAGCGATGATTGGAGACAAACATGCGCGCGCGAACGCACACACACACACGCACACACACACACGCACACACACACACGCACACATGCAGAGTAATACAGAGAAGATCAGATAGATCGTGCCAAATTAATTAAGAACCACATCCGCGTCTCTTAGGCTGAACAGAGCACAAAGAAAAATTTCATATACTTCAACTAGTCAATTCAGCATTCTATACAGAGTTAAACAGTTGAACACTGGTCCCGGATATGCTACAAACAGGTGTATGTATCTAGGCATAAATGTGTACATATGTATTATAATATTTAGTTAACGAAAACGAACTGGTACAATTCTATATTTAAGAGATGAGGATTTATGTACGTTATTTACATTTGACGGATATGTGTCCTCATTTTGTTTGTTGTTAACACAACGTTTCGGCTGATATACCCTCCAGCCTTCATCAGGTGTCTTGGGGGAATTACGAACCTGGGTTCTCATTTCTAAGGTATTTTTCGATGTTGTTATTATTATTATTATTATTATTATTATTATTATTATTATTATTATTCAGATCACTGCCTGGAATCGAACTGAAATCTTGGGGTTAGTAGCCCGCGCTCTTAACCACTACGCCGAGTTTGATTCCAGGCAGTGACCTGTATAATAATAGTAATAATAATAATAATAATAATAATAAATAATAATAATAATAGCAATAACAACAACATCGAAAAATACCTCAGGAATGATAACCCAGGTTCGAGATTTACCCAAGACACCTGATGAAGGCTGGAGGGTATATCAGCCGAAACGTTGTGTTAACAACAAACAAGATGACGACAAATATCCGTCAAATGTAAATAATGAACGAACTGATAGTTTAGAACGTTCCGACACGCGTTTCAATAGCATAGTTGAATTCAAATATAGATGCTCTTATATATTTGGTAACATTACAGGAATTCGTATTGTTAGACAGTTAGCATTACATAAATTATATAATAGATTTCAATTAAACCAAGTTACTGTAAAGCGTGTAGTGAGGTTCTAAACTATCGATTCGCTACTGGTAACGTGTAACCCAGTACAACCTATTACACGTTGGAGTGGTTGGCGACAAAACTAGAGTCGCCATCAAGTTTGCTTGAAGAAGAAGATGATCTGGGACACCATTAGGTTGAAATTGAAACTTGTTAAAGGGCAAATGATCCGAGAATCAATGGTCATCCGATAATGTGAACAAATGCATATTAAATATGCGTGTGCATGTTTACTGACATGAAATATGAAAGGAATAAGTAACCTTCATCTCCACAGCCTCGAAGTTTGTGGTACCAGGCCAGTGTGATGATTCAGTGTTGTCGGCACTCCGTCGCTTATGACGTCGAGGGTTCCAGTTGATCCGATCAACGGAACAGCCTGCTCATGAAATTAACGTGCAAGTGGCTGAGCACTCCACAGACACGTGTACTCTTAACGTAGTCCTCGGGGATATTCAGCGTGACACAGTGTGTGACAAGGCTGGCCCTTTGAATTACAGGCACAACAGAAACAGGAAGTAAGAGTGAGAGAAAGTTGTGGTGAAAGAGTACAGCAGGGTTCGCCACCATCCGCTGCCGGAGCCTCATGGAGCTTTTAGGTGTTTTCGCTCAATAAACACTCACAACGCCCGGTCTGGGAATCGAAACCACGATCTTATGATCGCGAGTCTGCTGCCCTAACCACTGGGCCATTGCGCCTCCACGGTGATTCAGAGTATACATCTGGAATGATGTTTTATGGCCTTGACACATACCAGGTTAGACAGCGCTGTGAGGTCTGAACATCCCTTCAGCCACTTCGGTAATCTCCTGCATTCTCATACAAGATGAGTTGTCTTGCCACTGAGTATACAGTGTGAAAACGAAGTCTGATGAGCCCACAACTCTTTCTCGCTCAAAAAAAGAAGCTAACAATCTTACTCCCCAGAAAACCTTTCGCTACTCTAGCAACTGTGTCCAACAAGAAAGACTGTGCAGCACAGACATCCATTAAGAGTAAAATAGTCTTGCTGTGGTAATTGGGACATTTCACACATTCGCACATATGCAATTATGAAATGCCGTCAGTTCCCTTTTCAGAACAACAGACAGGATAATACGAGCTAGAGCAATCGCAGTTCTCAGCCACTTTCCACGTGACTGCGCCCCTTGTTAACCAGTTACAGTCATCATTGATTACTGGTGGTTGAAACCTTTTGAAGTAACAAACGGTGGACTTCTCATTGCAGCAGCGGGGTGGCGGGGTGTACCACACATTTGCGACAATGAAATACTGCCACTGCCTAAGCTTCAGATGCATGGAGGATGGAGTATAGTAGGCAGCTGGTGTGATTCTCTGGTTCCCTGTTTGGATGATTCCCCTGTTGAGATGCCATATGGTTGAAGTTATCTTCATTGGATTATAAACGGACAAACACGATGAACTAAGATATCTTCCGTTTCTTTCTTTCGCTTACATATAGTGTGGATCAAATACTGAGATACACAGAGCGAAAGAGGAACAGAGAGAGAGAGAGAGAGAGAGAGAGGGAGGGAGTAAGAGAGAGTGAGAGAGAGGGAGGGATAGAGAGAGAGAAAGAAGAGAGAAAGAGAGTGATAAATAGACAACTGAAATGACAAGGGAGAGTGTAGACAGTCAGGGTGACAGAAAATATATGCATATAGTTGGTCGGCCTGCTGTTTGTATGCATGGTACCCGCGTATGTGTATATTTTTACACACACACATGGTGGCCTCAAAACTTTGGATGCAGGCCGCAAGCAAAGAACCGCACTAATTACGTAATTATTCTCGAAGCTACTGTAATGGACAGTCTGCACACTTTTTCTTTCAGTTATACGGTTTAGCCTGTGATAACTTTCTTCTACCCACCAAACTATGTGATATCAACTCTACTGCCTCCTCCTGGAATCTGAAATCTGCCTGTTCACATCGCAACTATTAAGTACTTCCCATAATGGGACATCTACTGTCCCGATGATATTTATACGCCTTTGTGCATGTTTCTATTTATACGTTGTATCAATATGTCATAATCTGACTCGATACCTGTTGTTTGCCTGTTTATCCTTTTCTTGTATTATACATACATATATGTATAATAGGCCTACCTACCTACCTACCTACCTATCTACCTACCTACCTACCTACCTTCATAATACATACATACATACATACATACATGGAAAGACATGGAAAGAATGCAAATTCTTAGCGATCACGATATCAGGAAGTATTAAAGTCTGCAAGACTTTCTTAAGTGGTTGATGATTAAAAGAAGATACTTTCCTTCACAATCTTGCTACCAAGTAGGTGGCCAGACAAAACTTACTCTAAATTTGAAAAGGGAAAGAGATATGCATGCATACATACATGAGGGACGGAGAGATGACTGTGTTGAATGGGTCTGGGGAAAGCAATTTTACAACTAATTAATTCAGAGGACAGAAAACTAGAGCAGCTGCAGTAGTAGTAATAGTAGTAGTAGTAGTAGCAGTAGTAGTGTGAATGGAGACGACGTGCCTGTGGGCCAGATGTGGTAGTGAGTTGCTTATAAATCGTATACGTATTTCTCCCCTAAGTCCTACTCCAGCTCAGAAGCAGCTCCGCTACAGTTTTATACAAACATAAGCATATTATTTCATGTAAGATAAGCCCTGTTTGTGATCTAAGCGCGAGTTTGTAGATATTTTACTTCATTTACCTTGCTAAAGCATTTGAGATTGCTTTAAACCACCCTACACCATTTCTTTTCCTAGGTTGACCTAATCATAATCAACTCTGAGTCACGTATAATGATGGTGTGAACGTTATGGAAAATGTGTAATCAGTACACTCACAATATATATTCAATGACTTTGAGTTGGGAATGAAAACCGCACCATAATCTTCTATCGTCACTGAGAACTTACTTGGTGGTGATAACGTCCGTCAAGCAATGAGTGAAATTTAAAATCTCTGTACATAGATAGCTACACATTAACAAATTGGAGCAGCCTTTTTACGAAAACAACCACTGCTTCACAAAGTTAAAACGACTCACACTTAATGTTTTACATCCCTCCACTGGCAAAATGAATGCTGTGGTTTTAGATACATATATATATGAAAAAAGTAGGGCCTTTTGTAACTGGGATACCATTGATCAAAAATCTGCTTTATCAGAATTAAATGGAATTATCAACAGCAACAATTTTTAACTAACTATAACACGACGGAATTTCTATAGCAGCTGAGTCTCCTTCATTAAGATTAAGAAGCATACCATTTTGAAACAGTGTCCACGTAGTTCAAGTTCTAAAGTTTAGTTCAACGCATCACCTTGGAATAAATCGCTGCCAGAAACACCCCTAGATAAATCATTCTATCTGTTACTTTCGTGAAATCAGCATCATTAACAGCACCATGATGACGACGACGACGAAGACCACCAGCACCACTATCACTAACAATACTGTATATATAAGGAAGGGATTATATAGCTGCCTGGCTGGTAATGATCAGTTTGAAGGCTGAACAAAGACAACAGCCACAACGACAGTAAGAACAACAATATAAGTTTCTTTGATTAGGAAACGGAAATCAATGTTGTTTGTTCATACATTTTTCGTTGTTCCATGACCTCATTGTTAAGGCATAAGACATGGGTTTATGATGAGGTGGAATGGTAACAAGTCTGGAGTACTGGAAAAAAAACAACAGTCCATTTAAACCGGCCCAAATATTCAACCTGTTTTATGTTCAAACTGGCCAGATCCGGCTTCTTGCACCTACCCTACAATGTCATTCTCAAAATAAACAGTCACATTATCGAAGCTACAAGATAATGTATGAATAATTCAAAACAACGTGAAAAATATAAGCATTACATTTGATAGAGTAATATGAATGCTACCAAAGTTAAGCCAGATAGTTCAAATACACATTCTTGTTTGTCTGAAAGATTTTCACTGCAGCAACAGAATTTTATTTTTAACTTTACCAATGGATAAGTAGTTGAGATGCATCACTTTATTGTGTCGAGAACGACAGCCTGTTACTGCTATTTTTCCATTTGATCTTCTAAACTCAGCGTAGCTAGCAAATGGGAGCTATGTAGTTCTTTCTACACACATAAGAGTGAATTATTCACCTCAATGTTAGGCATCTATATTAAGACGACTCATCCATTTCCAAGAGCACGGTGAAGTACCATTGTACTTATTCACATCTACAAGGGTGCAGACTTGCGGATAGTTTCTGTTCTTGAGTTACAGATTTAATTAATCACACGGTTTAACATTACTACATTTGTACCATTATATACAGGGTTCATTAGCAGAGTCCACAAAGCTGCAAGCATTTGGATCAGGTTGCCAGTCTGAGAATAATTTTCTCTTTTCCTCTAATAAATCGAAGAGCACTACTTTCTCTGACTAAGCGATAAGAAAATAGAGTACAAAGCCTTGTATTTTATAAATGATCATAAGGCAAGTTATAACGTTGTTGCTTTTTTCTCATTAATAAATTCAACAGAGTAGTGAAACTTAACCACAAACTCCGTTTGCTGGAATTCACTTTATTTTAATATGACACTCGCAACACACACACAATGTATGTATCTGTATTAAGTTTTCACTCGAACTGAACGCTAACCGCTAGGGTTTAACATACTAAAACTACTATAACAACAAGAACCATCAGAGTCAACTAATTAGCAAAGGAGACGTCACGCAACCAATTAACTTTTCTTAAGGTGAGACAATTCTTTGTATTATAATTTCATTGTAGGTGGAGCCTAAACTTTCATGTAAAATTCTTTGTTCCCTAAAATAAGTTATGAAAACATAGTCCTACTGTACCGAATATATCAAAACAGAACAAAACATATCACATAGTGCTCTTGCACGGCCAGAACCATAGTTGTTTAAACCTCATTAAAGAACCGAAGAAAGAAACTACATAAATATATAAACATTCACCCACAGATAAACGTGCGACTGTATGTTTATATAGCACATATACAGCACACAGGGAGAACGAATCAGAAAATATTAATACCGAGTTCCAGTAAAATTTAAGCGAAGGTAAACTTACGATTTCGAACACCCACTGAGTTTCGGTACTTTCTTGGACCCCCTCCAGCAACAAAAAAGCAAAAACAATAAAACAAAATAATGATTGTGTTCTCACTTCTCTGCTAGTTTATATTTTAGAGTAAACGCCTACAGGATTGGATCGTAGAACCTATTTACTAAGGTTTTCTAGTTAAGATTTTCGTACGTATTGTTATACAATTTCGCTGCTGTTATTGATGCTATACTGGATTTGGAATTATCGATTTTACTTTTTTGATCAGACAATTTGAAAAAGCTTATTTTCGCAGTGAAGTGAGTTGTCATTTGAAGCGTTCCCTATAAATTTTGTCATCAACATTCTATAAAATCTGTATTACGAAAGTTACTAATAAAATGTGTTACCGACTTTAGGACTCCCAACATAATTCGTGACTCCGTTTCTTTCCCATTTATATATATGTTTTTTCGTAGACAAATGTTGGTTTCAAATTTTGGCACAAGGCCAGCAATTTCAGAGGAGAGGATAAGTCAATTAAATCGACCCCAGTGCTCAACTGGTACTTTATTTTATCGCTCCCGATATGACGAAAGGCAAAGTCAACCCCGGTGACATTTGAACTCAGAACGTAAAGAGGGACGAAATGCCGCTAAGCATTTTGCTTGACCTGCAAATGATTCTGCCAGCTCGCCGCCTTAGAAATTTTTCCCGGGTTGCTAACGATTCTGATAGCTTACCGTCTGTTTTGCAGACAAATATTATAGACACCAAGTTATTTTGGGTTATTATGCTTTATTACTTACCTTTACTGTTGGTCTTTTGAGGCCAACAGTTAAATCTGAGCCAATCACAACTCTAATTATACAAAACTCTTTAATTAATCGTTAGCTCTAGGGGGGTCCAACGATGGATTACTTCATTTGATATTCTCTTAAAAGTAATCACTTCAGTGAGATTAATTACAATATCGAGGTACTACTGTAATATAGGATAACCATTTATACTATAAATGATACCTTCTAGATTGCAACAACAGCATACTTAATAGAAGAGTGTTTCCACAGACACATATTTTTACGTTAAAATACTTTGCTGCTTAGATAAACTTTTAACTGTGAAAACATTACATTTTATTGCTATTTCTCAGTTACATATTTTTTGCAACAAGAAAAGCGGAAAAATAAAAACAAACAATAGCAGCAAGTACAAGAACAACAAACAAAAACAAAGATGGAATTAAAACTAATCAAGACCTAAAGTAATCCTTCATTATATTTACATTTTATTTACAGGATATTATTTCTCGCCCTTTTCATTTCTTTTATATTCTTTATTATTTAATTTTTCTTTGTTATTTGAGAATAAGTCTCCTGATTGATATCCGTTTAATCTAAGATGTAGGTATGTTATGTAAAATGAGAACTTGGTGACTTTAAAAAGTGTCTGTAATGTGAAACCTGTTGGATTGATTGTGTAAGCAATAAGGCGTTGGTTCTCACGACTTTTATTGACCTTTAATTAGTCTTTACCTATTGCTGAATTAACATCAAATAAAAGTCTCACACTAGTTTCCAGTTACAAAAACTATCTCCTCTTTCACCAAAGGGGAAATGTCGATGTACATTAAATACGCAACTAAAAACATAGGGAGCCTCATAGGTTTCTAATCATTTTGATATAACCGGGTGAAATATCAAATTGACTACCGAATACTTCCCTTCAGCTTCCTGTTACACTTTACGGTTATTTAGAAGATTCGCTTTTCGAACTTAGAGGCTTTTGTTTTCTGTAAGATTACACAGATGAGGAAGTTTAGACTTCTAAGTTATTAAGGGAACACACGAGGAAATATTAGATCGTAGTATAATAGCAATTCTTGTTACTCTAGAACCTTATAGCTGATACGATTTGTTGTCTCTTATTTCTAACTTCAAATCTCGCGGGATCCCCTATGCTTTTCTATCTCCCTCAAAATAAACTGGAATCGAGCCAGTTGGCTTCACACTCTTGTATGAGAAATTTGGAACCAAGAAAAAAGTATATATGTTTATACAAAGAAAAAAAGGGATTCTAGCTGTCATTTAATTATAATAAATGTGTTTATATTTTTTATGGTAACGACTTTTGATTTATTGGCTATGAAATTCAATTACATTGGTCGATAGGAGCAGAAACGTATTTAGGTGGCACGTCTTTTAAGCAATTGCCTAGTTAACTAACCATAAAAAAAAAAGGCTGGAATTCCACTGCTACAGAAATATTTTAATCCTGAAGCTCTATTTTTAACACATGACAAGGATTTATCGAAAAAGCGAATACCTTTAGATTGAGAGGCGTTTTCTTTCTCTTGATCACGTTCCGCATCTTAACTGGTTTTGTGACCATTAGAAAACTATTTTCGAAGGGTTTTCAAAATATTTTGTTTGCTCTATTTCGCTGCTTTTCCTATTAAAAACTCCTACAAACTTGCCGTATTTCGACTTTGAAATTAAAATTAACTTGGCTACAAGCCAAATTTAAGTATACAGAATTTAACTGAAAACTTCTTTACCATGTGAAACAATGTATAGTCTATTACTTTATATTTCGAGCAATATACCTGGATATGATGCCCGAAATTATACTTTCGTTTTGTTAGAAGCTTTCCGTTAAATTCTATTTTCATATATCAAAATCCTTCGAGCAGACTACTACTATTTTCCTTCAATTATGTCTTTTGTCGGCCATCGAGTCAGCACTTTCTTTCGTTAATGCGGATCCTTATTTAAATCATTGGGTTAGATATAGCTGACTCCTTTCTTTGGCATTAGTTCAAATAACACAAGTACGCACACGCACACACACACTGATGGTTAAGTGACAACAAAATTATCTATGATCCTCATGTGATATGTAGAGAGGTGGTACTGTTGATTTACATCTAAAAACATTTCTATCACCATATAACGTATATATTACATATAAATGATCATATATATATAATATATGACAATTCCACTCACAAGGCTTTGGTTGGCCTGGAGAGAGAGTAGAAAGTGCCGTGCAGTGGGAACGAATGAACCCGAAATCGCATGATTGCAAAGCGAGCTTCTTAACTTTACAGCCATGCCTGTGTCTATAAGATCACTTGTAAATTCCTAAACAGCCACATGTGAATTGCTGTACTTAAACATTCGCAACAAGTATTCTTGTTCATAATGCTATGTCTTCTTTGATTTGTGTTTTCTAAAAGTTTCACGATAAAAGCCTAAAAGAAGCATGTTCAACAAGGCTCTAGTGGTATTTATACACGAAGTCTTAGTTAAAATCTTCGTAGATTTCAACTCAAGACTTCGTGAACTAATCCTTACTACTATAGGTACAAGGCCTAAAATTTTAGGGTAGGGGGGGCCAATCGATTATATCGATTCCAGTGCGTAACTGGTGCTTAATTTATCAACCCCACAAGTCGACCCCGGCGGCATTTGAACTCAGAACGTGTAGACAAAGTGCCGCTAAACATTTCGACTGGCGTGCTAACGATTCTTATTTCTTTATTGCCCACAATGGGCTAAACATAGAGGGGACAAACAAGGACAGACAAAGGGATTAAGTCGATTACATCGACCCCAGTGCGTAACTGGTACTTAATTTATCGACTCCGAAAGGATGAAAGGCAAAGTGGACCTCGGCGGAATTTGAACTCAGAACATAACGGCAGAAGAAATACCGATTTCTTTATTACCCATAAAGGGCTATACAAAGAATTTTTAAAACATCACAAAACATAAAGGCAGTACAAAACGCAAACATAAAATCGGGATAATTAAAATAAAATGATATTATGCAAGAACGAAAAAAATGAGGCGCAATATCCACTCGATCCCCGAAGTCGGGTGGTTACATTTATCCAGTTTTTCCACTTTTACGTTCAACATCATGTAAACATTTTAACGGTTTTGTAACTCAAAAAATTCAAACACTCGCGTTACCTTTCTTCCATTAACCATTGTTACTTCCGTCCTTATCAACTGCAAATAATCAGTTCTAGTGGGTGGTGTCTCCACCAACCATACCCGTTTCGTTATTATATTTTCACCAAGTTCTTTTATGTACTCCCAGTAGTTTTTCTCATGTATCAAAATGCATTTCTCAGCACATTTCTCTGGCATCTTCACTCTTATTATTTCCCCCCAACCTCTCGACTTTTCCCTCCATCTGCTCGCAATTCTCGTACTTTATAAAAAAAACCCTTGTATTTGACATCTTTATCCGTTCTCTCCTCCTCTTCTTGTACATTATAAGTTTCTGGCTTTTCTATTTCTTTTATGTTTTCTGTTGACCGTTCTTTTGACTTATTTTTCCTTCGCTTTTTAGGGTTAGTAGCTCCATTTTCATTCTCCTTTGTTTTCTTTGTTTCACACTTCTGTCTCTCTTTCATTTCCTCAGTGTGGTCTACAATGTTTTCCTCCTCTGCTTGTGCTTTCTCTTGCTGTGGCTGTGTGAACTCATATAGGGGGCATTTGGTCTTCATATGACCTCTTTCCCCGCATATGTAGCAATTTGGTTTCCTTCCTTCGACTACAACATTTAACGTTCTCTCATCCTCCACTTCTATCTGGTAGGGAATTTTTTCTATGTCCTCGAATGTGGCAAAAAGCCACATTTCGAGTCCAAATCCCCACCATTTGCACACTTTTGATTTCGCCACTGGTCCCAATTCCGGCTCCTCCTTGGTTGCAGCCAGCACTGTTGCAACCAACCACTCTGGTTTAATTTCTGGTGTAACTCTGGGAATACGTATTTTCGCACTTCTTCTTCCTCTATAACTTGGTAGCAATGCTATTTTTTCACTTCTTAAAATGTTGGTTGCATGCTTGGTTGCCTCTTCTATAGTGGCGAACCTCACCTCTACCGTACCGAACTTTCTTCTTCTGTTGATGTACGTGGCTTCATTCACAATTTCACCCAGGAACTCCTCGATTTCCTCTTCCGTCACCATTTCAATTTTACACGTTTCGACAGCCTGTGTACGATACACAACTGTCCTCTGAATTTTATTTTCTTTAGTCTATTTTGGGGGGCACAATTTGTATGAGTCTCCCTCAACTTCTATCAAATTCCTGCTTCTGGTCACCTCCTCCATATCCAACTTGATTAACTTGGTTTCTAGCGGCACTGGCTTCCTCACCGCAGTGGCCTTGGTGTAGCTCTCCATACTGGAGACACTACCACTTGCCACAGCTGGGAAAAATTGCAGCGGCTCGCGTGAAACGTAACCGTAATAATTCCACAAAAATCACAATTATTTACATAGACAACTTACAGTAATTCACAGTTTTCACAACAGTATTCACAATAATTCACAGAGCCGTTATACCGCGAAGCAGTTCGCCCGGCGTGCTAACGATTCTGCCAGCTCGCCGTCTTAACTTCGTGTACTAATGCCACTGGGTCTTTGTTGAACATATTAAAGCTTAGTTTTAGATTTTTATCGTGCCAATCTCCACTGTAGAAACTCATTTTAACGAAGACTTGTCACAATTTGGCCACTAATTACTTATATCAAAAGCTGAATTTTTCGCTGTAAATTTTACAAGCACGTGCGACTGAAACGCCTCATTTTAATTTACTAATTAGCTCTATTTTTGTCCTACGTTTATGTTCAACGTTCTTTTTTTTTTTCAAATCCCTCTAGCACTTGGTGCCGTTTTGAATTATATAGAGATTGCACAACTTAAGAAATTGACACCATAATATGGAAATCACAAGCACCCATTCTATACGATCCAACTGCAATTTGGTTTGATGCAAAGTGAAACCGAAATGCAGAATCGAAATGCTCGCGGTTCCATCCGCACACACACACATACACACATTCCGGCATCTACAAATGTGTATAAGTTCACTTACTTGTGTGTAAACTGCTACATACACACTTTCTACCGCTCTTACGTTTTCAAAACATTGTCTTCGTTCCCTACGCCTTTAAAGCCGCCCCAGTTCTATTTAATCTCTTAGTATCGAGCCATCGAGGGAGACCTGTGCTGTTACCTAGTGAGCAACAAATCTTCTCCAATGTACAACTTTCTTGAAAAATCAAAGAGCACTTTGGATAATTTACTTACAGACATCTCTAAAATATGGCTGGGTTAGTCTTGAGCATAGGTTTGCCTGATAAAGACCAATCTGCGGTTAAATTGCGACATCGTCAACAACAACCACTCAGTCTATTTTTTTTTCTAGCAGTACATCAGTAGTTGAACTTTCCTACATTTTCGTGTACTCCTCTTCTCCACCTCTCTCCTCGCCACTCTCTCTCTCTCTACGCACACATATACACACACACACACACACACGCACATACACATATAAATATCAAACATTTATAACTTCAGATCATCACAACTTCACTACTTCACTTAAATAAAATTTAAACTTTTAAAAACATTTATCTGAATTGTATTCTTATTTGTCCGGTGCGTGAAATCCAAATTCTGATATGTCAAGGTTCGTTAAACTAAGAGTGTAATATATATATGCACATACATACATATATATATATATATATATATATATATATATATATATGTATGTATAATGTGTGTGAGCGTATGTGTGTATATGAAGTTTGCCTCGATCCTACAAGCTAAAGAGACAGGCACTTAATTGGATATTCAAGGAGTTTAGGTGAGAGTACAGGATTTGCATGACGTCTACAAGCATGCCAGTGCATACAAGGCCTCAACCCATGAATCAGGAGGAAAAAAAAAACCGAACAGTGAAAGTGAAATATCATCTCATTGAGTGTGATTGGAGTGTCAATGACATTTATATTTTTAGAAATAAGAAATACTACGAACCGGAAACGTAGTAGTAATTGTGGAGATAACCAAGATGCGTTTCACAGGGCTACGCCTGGAATCTCTGCTCACCCCAGTTAGCGTAGGCAGATCTTCAATTTCATATTGGGTGTTTCTATCAATGACATCAATGTACTTAAGCGGTCTTCATTCTCTATTAGGATGCGGAACTGTCCAGAATATAAAATTTGATATGTCTATTATCCACCACGATGACAGATGCCAGAAAAGCCTACCCTGCGTTTGGAATGTGACCATAAATCTTATTTGGTCGTGTGCTCACATCTTGAAATACTTTGAGCCATTATGTCAAATGTGGTATGCATAAAATCAGAGCTCCTTCTTCATAGTCCAGTTTTCGGTTCCACGGAGAAAACTGCTTGTTACATGGTGGAAGCGCAATGGCCCAGGGGTTAGGGCAGCGAACTTGCGGTCATAGGATCGTGGTTTCGATTCCCAGACCGGGCGTTGTGAGTGTTTATTGAGCGAAAACACCTAAAGCTCCACGAGGCTCCGGCAGGGGATGGTGGCGAACCCTGCTGTACTCTTTCACCACAACTTTCTCTCACTCTTACTTCCTGTTTCTGTTGTGCCTGTAATTCAAAGGGTCAGCCTTATCACACTGTGTCACGCTGAATATCCCCGAGAACTACGTTAAGGGTACATGTGTCTGTGGAGTGCTCAGCCGCTTGCACGTTAATTTCACGAGCAGGCTGTTCTGTTGATCGGATCAACTGGAACCCTCGACGTCGTAAGCGACGGAGTGCCAACAAAATTTGCCATGACATCAGCAGAACGAGCGTATATCTCTCTAACCTTGCCAAGGTTGCGCATCAATTGTGTAATGCGCAAGACTTGTTAATATCTCTTGAGAATCATATAGCTAATGTCGGTCTGTTTCTTAATACAAAGAAGCCTAAATACGTGACCAAAGGAGCACAGTGACGACAAGTATATTGAATCCTATGTGGCTGACAATAAGAAAGACTTCCTTGATTGCAAGTTATTAGCCTGCAGTACCCGTAACAAACTTCAAGCATCTGGTAATTAAGTACTTCAAAATCAAAAAGACTCTTATTTATTGATGAAAATGAGTGTCAGTTCTAAAATCATCTATTTTATAAAATTAACTGTGATCAGGACTCGAAGTTTGCATGACTTATGCAACAAGTAACTTAGAAATGTTCCACATTGCACTTTTATGCTCGATACGGTTTGACAACATCTGTCATAACTCCAGATAGGCTAGATGGCAGAATTCAAGTGACTCTATAAAAAAAAAAATTTAAACATAAAAACACGACTGGTATTTTAAGCTTTGTATAATGCATACATGTTTTAATAAACTGATTGCCGTTGGCCCTTTTACGCTAAACAGTCGATCACTTCCTCAGCATTATCAGCAAAAAAATACAATATAAAGAAAATTGTGAGCCCTTAGATACACTAGTGTATAAAATTAAGTAGCATCTCATTGTTATAGCAGAACAGAGGGTGAAAAAAGTGAGTGTGAAAATACACGAGAGAGTGATGGAGCCAAGATAGGAAGGCCAGCAAGGCCACGCCTACCCTTGAAATGCAGGCAGCCAAACCGAAAAGATCCTAAAATTTGTGTATTTTAAATAAAAGATAAAATACCACGTTGTGTTCATTATATATATATATATATATATATATATAAGGCTCGATAAAGCAAATGACGAGCGTATACTCTTCTGAAATGTATGACCTTACAAGACGCACAAACAATTTCAATGTACTTATTACATCTTGTCTGACGTAAGAAATAACTAAATATCAAAAAGTACACGACACATAAATAACAACATCGCACAACAAATGCAACTTCAAGGAAGGTCTTAGAAAGTTAGAAAAATAGTTATAATTCAAATACATGCCTACATTTTTGATATTTTCTGCATGGATTTTGAGGAAGTTAATGATCAAAGCTTGTTAAGGAAACATCTGGTTCAGCAAATTTGATTAATCAGTGTGGAGGGAGAAGTTCTAGAAGAAAGAAATATAGCAGAAAAAAAAATCGAAACAGTAAGATTGAGCGCATATTGACCTTTGTATGTCGTTAATGTCTGAATATCATACAATTCTTTGCTTGGGTCAACTAAATCAGTATTGTTGACAGGAGTAAACCCTGGGGAGGAGAATGTGGGTGGAAAAATTGTTAATATATAACATCAAGATGGTTTTGTCCAATACTATGGAAAATAATGAGTGATTATATATGAATGCAAACTCTATTTCTCATAAAGAATTATTGGGTCAAAACTTCACTATTTTTGTAGCGGCTGATATTTGTCAGTTTGAAAACTACTGAGCTAAATACAAACTCATAAGCCACAGTTCATATCGTATTGAATAACAAAATATATAAGCTTGTTGGTAAACAATTAGAAGCATATAATCATTATTTTACTTATAGTTTATTAATAATCGCGTCACTTAACTTAACCAATGATAGCTAACACCACCTAGTTAACTTTATGAAATTTAATTATAGAAATCAGCAATAGCTGCAAGATATAAATGTGAGATTATTATAACTGCCAACTCCCAACTAGAAACACATCACTTAAATAAATGTAATCAATGCTCTATAACTTTCAGCAAGTATTATAATTGCTGCCTGTAGTCCGAAAGAGTGATTAATTTAGAAGGAAAAAAAGTAAAAACTTAAAAATTATATTATATCTATGCCGGAAAATTATATCAAAATTACTTAGATATTGATATTAATTTACTTAGAATTAAATTGAATGTATTGGTAGCAAGCGAAGAAAAGAAATTCATCGATATTATATTACAAAGGAAATTCAATGTAATATTAATATGGAAAATATGATAAATTCAATCAAGGTTATATTAATATGAATAATATCGAGAAAAGTTTCCCCGAACAATGCATGTCGAGTAAATAGTAGTATAATTTAGTGGTTATATAATAAAGACAAGAAGGAGTGTATAACATGGAGAGGAATGGGAAAAAAATTATTTCAGAAAGATGTTGATGTATAAGAGCTTATTATAAATCTTTGCATCCATTTTCCCCACAAGGTTTTAAGAACTCCAAGTTCCTTTTTTGTTTTGGAAGCTGTTGCAGATTCTCTTTACTCTTTTTATGAGGTTAAAAATGTCATCTTCGAATGATTCCGTGTTCTTGTTAGTTGGTACATTCTAATGCGTTCTGGAAGCGAATTTCTCATTTGTATTGCTACATGGCGTTCCTTTGCCATAAAAATACGCCCAGCATTCTGATTTTCTTATGAAGCCTTTCGTGTTTTCTATCAAGTATTTCATGTATTTCTTTATTTCTTGAGTGGAAAAATTTAACTGACCATCTCCGTTTTCAACCACTATTAATTCTTCCGTATATAGTGCTCTGCTTTTAGAAGAGAAACGATATGTTTGTATGGTATGGCACAAAGAATTATACAAACAAGAAGAAAAGAGACTACTCAATACGGAATGGAGATTTTCATCATATTTAATGGAAGCTGAACCCTTAGTTAACCTTTGCTTCGAGATTCGTGTTACCAACTCTTGAATGGTAGTAGAGATTAGAGTAAGCATATATGAAATACGGCTAGTATTTATAATTTTTCGTAGGGAAAACTAACGAAGAAACCCTTCTTAGAAAAAGTGCTCACAAAAGATGCCCCCCTCCAAAAAAAATCCCTAAAAATAAGGGAATGTTCTTTCAGAAGAGTGTTCAGAACGATGTATGAATTTGATGGGCTTTGATTGGATACTAAGATAGTGTGCAATTTTCTTGTGTTTTGTGTGCCTAGATGAATATATTGGGTAGATGGAAATGGGTGGGGAGTTGTGTATGTGTAAGTTATTGTTGCTTTATAATGAGAGGGTGGAGGCGCAATGGTCCAGTGGTTAGGGCAGCGAAGTCGCGGTCATAGGATCGCGGTTTCGATTCCCAGACCAGGTGTTGTGAGTGTTTATTGAGCGAATATACCTAAAAGCTCCACGAGGGTCCGGCAGGGGTTGGTGGCGAACCCTGCTGTACTCTTTCGCCACAACTTTCTCTCACTCTTACTTCCTGTTTCTGTTGTGCCTGTAATTCAAAGGGTCAGCCTTGTCACACTGAATATCCCCGAGAACTACGTTAAGGGTACACGTGTCTGTGGAGTGCTCAGCCACTTGCACGTTAATTTCACGAGCAGGCTGTTCCGTTCGTCGGATCAACTGGAACCCTTGACGTTGTAAGCGACGGAGTGCCAACAAGAAGATAATGAGAGGGCAGCCAAAGGAAGTCAAGAATAGCGTTTTATATTTTGTATTCCGATATTTAAGATTTAAATATTTCTTTATAAAGAAAATGGGGGATGATCTTGCCTCATTTGCAAAGATCAGTATCACTAATAAGTTATTTTGAAAACGCTAACGTTGGGAGGGAGGGAGGGATTGTGGCATGCACGAGTCGGTAGTGAAAAATCAACCAATCAAAGTAGCTAAAGTCATATCTATTGCTAACAGCTGACATAATTTGGGCTACACCGTATACATAGCAAAAATAACTTACATACGAAGTGAGAGGGGGTAGGAATAATGCTCCTCATCTAGTATGTTCGCTAAGTTATTCCAGACTGGAAAATAACATTTTTCTTGAATGTCCAATCAAAGCCCCGAATCGAATCCAAAACTTCTCTCTGAACATTCTTCCATAAATTTTCTCTCGTGCTTTTTTTTTTAGGTTTTCCATTTCTATTTTTGCTTTTTATGCGTAATTTACACGTGAGGGATATTCATGTGTTTCATTTTAAAATTTAAAACTAATATTAACTGATTGTTCTTGGTTCACAACAGCCCGAAGATAGAAATCGTGAAGGTTGAATTCACTGTTTGTGACGTTTTCAACTTTTGACGAAAACATTACATTTAACTTTCTTTTCTCTTCCTACTTCGCAAAGTTCTTTGTGCCATAGTATAGGACGTATACATAAAATAAACATAGTATAATAAAATGATATAATATAATATATATAAAATAATTGTATTATAACACGCACACACACACACACACACTCACACAATGCATTCTAAGGCAGAAATCTACGAAAACTAATGTGGCCAAACTGAATAAAACACAGCTTAAGACATATATTAAATATATTATTCTGCTGGAGCACATAATGTTTCTACAAACTGGCCAACTTAATAAAAAGTATAAGATACTGTTGAACTGTCGTCTCACTCTGTCCCATCAATCGATTTTGCAATAAACCTTAAGGGCGGTCAGCTGGCAGACTCGTTAAGAAGCCGGGCAAAATGCTTTGCTGCATTTCGTCTGTCATTACGTTCTGAGTTCAAATACAACCGAGGTCGACTTTGTCTTTCATCCTTTCGGAGTTGATAAAATAAGTACCAGCTGAACACTGGGGTTGATGTAATCGACTTACTCCCGTCCCTGAAATTGCTGACCATGTGCCAAAATTTGAAACAGATACAACAATCTTGTTTCTCTGAACTGTGTCTTCTGTAGTAACTTCTTATCTACCAACTCTCTGTGTCGGTTATCTTTATTTAACTTTCTACTTCTAGACCAGGAGAGAACCTCCTCACGGTCATTTGACCAACTAACAATAACAATCAAATTCCCTCAAATCACACCCTCTCATCTAAAAACAGGAAGGACGCACTAGACAATATTCATATAAATATAGAAAAGTGGTTGGAGGGTCAAGGCCGGAATATATTTGAATATATTGAATATATTTGTGTGCTTGGTCAGGGTAGTCTTGTCGTTAAATATGAACGATAAGAACAGCAACAATTACAACATCCTTATCAAAGTAATTACAATGCTTAGAGAGAAAAAGTGCTGCCAGAAATGTTAGGTTCCTCAACTTCCTCGCGACAAACCAAATCAGCAAACTCATAACCAATGAAATATTTAGGTTACCCCTAAGCATTTCATTTGTTATACGTCTGTTAAACATACCTTTTAATGGTTTTAGTCAAAAGGAAAGGGCAGTGCCTTTGATTTTGACCGACCTTTTTCGAGAATGGTCCGGTCGATGCGGCTCATGTCCAGTTTAAAGACCTATCAGTCAGCGACTGTAGGGATAACGTCGGCAAGGAACAAAAAGAGCAGAAGGTTGACTTCTGGAAGGGAAGAATTAGGTAGAAGGGATAGCGCGTGATCTTGATGGGGATGGGTGGCTGGAGAAGCTGATGTGTCAATTAGGATTAGGAAGATGTAGAAACTGAGTTCATAGGGCTTCAAAATAATAAGTTTATCTAAGGTTTTGTACTTTCCATTAGGCATCGTTATTTAAGTAATTAAAGAAAAATAATTGTTTCTAATTTAAAGGAGAGGGCATTATGCAAAATCGATTCCAGTACTTTATTAACATTTTACTTTATCGACATCAGAGGGATGAAAGGCAAGATCGAGCTTCGTAGAATTCGAACTCACAACGAAAGAAATATCGCAAGGGAGTTTTCGGACGTTCTAACGATTCTGCCAGCTTACAAGCTATAAAGAAGTAGCAAGTGAAATAAGTAGAATCGACTATTACTTTCTCCTAGTTAATCGAAATGTGTAGCACACATCGATAGTTTGTTAATCCTATTGAATTCAGAAACTTAGAAAGTCGGTGTGCTTTTTCCTGGCAGTATTAGAATCGGAAATCAGAAAGAGTAAACTCAGCTGTAATTTGAAACTACATCCACATGCTTACAATTACTCTATGGTGAACCAAGAACTTATCTATTTTGTTATTCAATAGACACATTTAGCATTAGTTGATAAAACTTGAGGAAAATGTAACGGACCATCCTGTTAATTCAACTAAACAAATGCTGAACTGTTTTCGTGTTTTTATAAATGTTTCTAATATGATGGTCACCTTCCTTTCAATTTCCATCTTGAGATGTTTTACGAGACTATTTTGTTTTATTCGTCATGATATATAGTGACATTCTGTTACGACCTAGACATAACATCTTAATGTTTCACTAAGCGTATTACACGTTCATCTTGCAGAAATTAACATATGGTATAAAAACAAAATAAGAAATACAAAATAAATAACATAAGCGGTAGATAAATAGTCAACAGATGTTTATCTACAAATGCTGGTAACCTCTGTTACATGACTATTGTTTTTGAATAACGATTCCATGAAATTCTATACTAAAAAGTGCTGATAAAATAATAAATAAAAGGAAAAAAATTCTTAGTCATCGTTTAAACTTCTGTTAACGTAATTTAATTAAAACTAAATCTATTCGTAAGGAGGCAAGATGGCTGTGTGCTTAAGTATTTATACATACAAGTTGCATCCTGGATTAAAACTTCAATTGAATGCTGATTATTGTAATTTTGGACAAATACTCTTTTACTCTTTTACTCTTTTACTTGTTTCAGTCATTTGACTGCGGCCATGCTGGAGCACCGCCTTTAGTCGAGCAAATCGACCCCGGGACTTATTCTTTGTAAGCCTGGTACTTATTCTATCGGTCTCTTTTGCCGAACCGCTAAGTGACGGGGACATAAACACACCAGCATCGTTTGTCAAGCAATGCTAGAGGGACAAACACAGACACACAAACACACACACACACATATATATATATATACACACATATATACGACGGGCTTCTTTCAGTTTCCGTCTACCAAATCCACTCACAAGGCTTTTGTCGGCCCGAGGCTATAGTAGAAGACATTTGCCCAAGATGCCACGCAGTGGGACTGAACCCGGAACCATGTGGTTGGTAAGCAAGCTACTTACCACACAGCCACTTTTTTTTTACTTGTCTGTCTACAGTGTTGAAGTCAGAAGTAGTTACTAAAGTATCAGAATGTCACGAAAACTGTTTGATTGATGACATATCACTTTCAAGAAGAGCGCTCACATATGTTTACCGAAGAGCTGTTGTAGCTGTGTAGACGTTTTTCTTTTTGAAAATGTTAACATTAAAACAGAACGGGAAATATTGATGTAAAAAATTCACTGAGATAAGTTGCATTGAGAAAGGTATGAACATCACGTAGTCACATTCTCTTACCACTATAAATCTCAGAGCCAACAAAATCCACCCTGATATCGACCTGCTTGAATTCACAACCAGATCTTCTCCAGATCACGTTCCATATTTTTACAAAGGAAATGCACTCATAAAGACTGGATGATCAAAACTGGAATATATTTTGATAAGTTTGCTTGATTAGGGCTGAACTGAAGCTAACAACAATAACTGTAAACTTAAAACTCTGTATTTATATATATTTGTGTATGTTTATGAGTGACTGTAAATCTTAATTGATTGAAATTGTAATTAATCGTAACAGTGGTAAAAGCAGAAATAGTAGCTGGAGATACATCAATAGTATAGACGCAACGGCAGCAGTTGGACGGGAAATTCTCATGCAGCAATGGTACGAATAGACGAGAATAGTTGCAATATTAATTCTTCTCGGTGTAAAATAGGTGCCATGAAGTGGTGCTGTGAACAGTTGAAACATTCTGGAAAAGTATTTGCAATAACAATAACAATTAAATATTCAAAGGGTTTTCAAATTCCACCATATCCTATATAATACACACTCACGCATGCATGTGCGGCTGTTTCTTGTTTCTCTTTCCATGAAGTCAGATACATATCTGTCTTGAAGTTCATCTCTGAACACCAACATTAGTTTGTGTAATGTATTATCTTGTAATTAGCATACTCATTCCAGGTGTGAATATAGATTACTATAACATTGTAATGGAGTAAAAACGAGGATACGCTATTCTGATTCCTTGTTACCTTCTCCAAGAAAGTATGACGCCTCAAATTTAAAGAAAAGGAAGAACCGCAAAGTGTGACACAAGGGCCCAAACTTAAGTATATGAATGACATTAACGAATATCGCTGGCTGTGAAACTGTAAAAGAATCTAGGATACTAATAGTTCCTCCATTGTTTATTAAACTATTGTGTTACGCTGGGGCGATTATCTACAAGGTAGAAGTTTAAACATCGTGCATAAATACTATATACGTATGGTGGAAACTAAATGTAAACATCAGTGCTTCAGTCATGGAGTTTACTATTTCCTCCAAAAGAATAGAAAAAGAAAGTTAGAAAATATCTAGTTATCAACAAATTGCTGTATTTGTCAAGTAGACCATTGAGCGATGCAAAACATGCCAAAATGATACAAAAGATTGCAGGTTATGCCTCGTCGAAAAAAATGCTCCGACTTCATAAACTTAAAATTTGCAAAGTATCTAAATATCAGAATAGAAATCTTTAGCAAATGTTGCTACATTAATAAATACTAACATACGTCACATTATATTAGTTTAAAATTTTGGCAAAAGGCCAGCAAATTTGGGAGAGGGAGTAAGTCAATTTCATCAACCTGAGTGCTCAACTGATAGTTATTTCATCGATCCCGAAAGGGAGAAAGATAAAGTCGACCTCAGTGGAATTTGAACTCAGAACGTAAAGACGGACGAAATGTCGCTAAGCATTTTCATCCAGCGTGCTAACGGTTCTGCCAGTTCGCTGCCTTAAATACACTACAATATTACTAGGTGATCGAAGAGATTAGTATTTAAGTATTTAACTCTGTTTCTGTTTGCCTAATCTGCAACAGTGTTTCAGACAAAACGCCCTTGTCTAGCATCACTGGGCACCATCTTCAAGGGTTTAACCCACCTTGTCACCCCCACCATATTGGTTTTATTGAATTATATTTGTCGAACCACTAACTTAAGGGACTTAGTGGTACTAACATTAATTACAATCGTTAATTACATCAACACAGGTACGGGTAAAGATCGCTTCGGTCATGAATGACCACGGGACTGCAGCTAGAAAGTTCCCCTTCGAGGCACAAGTTCGGGAAAGGTTGCTTGTGGAAGACCAGCAGTCACCCATGCATACCAGCCTCCCTTCTACACGCCACCGATGTTATCCAAGGGAAAAGCAAGGGCGTGAAATGAAGTGCCTTGCTCAAGAACAAAATACACAGTCCGGTCCAAGAATCGAACTCACTACCTCATGATTGTGAGCCCGACGCTCTAACCACCGAGCCATGCGCCTACGGGTACGAACATTGACATACATACATGCATGCATACATACATATATACATGGATGTATACATACACACACACATGTATATATATGTGTGTGTGTGTGTGAGTGTCCCTGTCTGTATCAGTGTTAACGTATATGTTCCTATTTAGAAGTTGGACTCTTAGGATTCTATAAAATAAGCACCAAATGTTAAACAAGCATATGTACTGGGCTAGACGTGCTCCACGCTAAACCCTTTTGTTGGTGGTTCTCAAGTTCGGCCGCTGACTAACTACCGAAAACAGTGAAAAAAGTAAAAGAATGAAAGAATACCCCCCCCCCCACACACACACACAAATGAATACACAAACACACACACAGCACACACACAAGTATATCTACTGTTGCCTTTTGGACAGTTTCCATCAACAAAATTCCACACATATGATATCGGTCACCTGATGCTATACAAGACACTTACCTTACACACACACGCGTGCGCGCGCGCCTACATACTCTACAAGTGAACACAATATCTAGGACAATAGAAATCTGCAAGACTTTAAAATTCAAAGGATAATGAACAAAACAAGACACTTTCCTTCACGAACGTGCTACCAGGCAGGTGTCCAGTCAAAATTAATTCTAAATTTAAAACAGTAAAAATAAAATACATACATACAAACATGCATCAAGCACGCTCACACATGCACACATGCACACGCACGCACACACATATACATACACATATACATACGTGTACACATACACATATACACACACGCACAGACACATACATATGCTGTGTGTTTCTGAGGAGAAAGCACACCGGACAGTTATGGGACGTTCGTAATGTTACGTAAAATATACTGGATGTGCTTTTGAAACAATTGTATCACTCGA
>NC_142929.1:104925013-104940013 GCF_046866305.1 Octopus bimaculoides
TCAAATGCAACCTCCCTTACCAGTTTTATGAAGCTATAGAAAAGAATTTCCCAAGAAATTCAAGATTCTATTCGATTATTAATTCACACCGAATCAGGATAGGCTTTTCTAATACAAAAGATCTTTCACAAATCATCTCTTCGCATGATAAGTTGTTAAATACAAATCCACTTAATGAAAATGCTAACATTGATTTTGTTAATACTAACCATTCTTTAAATAATAACAGCGGGGTCATTGTTTCTGAAGTTGACTCCAATCGCATTCGTTTTCTTAGCAGTAATTCAAAGACTAGAAAATCTATTTATCAATGTAAAATTACTTCCGGTTCTGACGTCTTTTTCTATATAGGTAGTTCTTCATCTCAGTTGTCCAAAAGAATATCTAATCATTACTCTACATTTAGACATATCAATAAACGTAACAATACTGGGATTAGTAAATTAATCTGGGATCTAAAGGATCATAATAAACAATTTGATTTGGAATGGAATATTCTCTCTGTATCTTTTCCATATGATAAAGGTAAATCTTTCTGTTCGCCTTGTATCAGTGAAATGTACTTTATCCTGTTCTCTGAGAATGCCCTTGTAAACACGTTTATAGAACGCGTTTATCGTTGCAAATATTGGCAGAAATATACCTTTAGTTCCTATAAGTGATTTCTACCATTCTATAAAATTCGACCTTTGACTGTCTTCTTACATTTCACTTCCACTAAGTATATCTACTTCTATGCCTTTAAGCTTTATTCTAATTCACCTATCGCTCTATATCTCTCCACTATTAGTTTTCTGCTAATTTCTTTCTCTTCCTCTTTCTATAAACTACCTTGACGTATCTACTAACAGTTTTTTAAAAAACTTGATAGCGTTCCCTTCGTCATATAGGAAGTCATCACAGTCTGTTAAAATGTCTTATTGATGTGTTTGGTTTCTTTCTTTTCTTGATGAAAAGATTGCATTGTTTTACACCATTTTGTTCCTTCTGGAATAATACCAATGTTTTTTTCGAAACATATGTCGGAAGTAAAAAGATTTGAATAACACCTGCGTTTAACTCCATTTATATATATATATATATATATATATATAGGCAATGTTAATTCTCTAAATGAAGTATTAACAGTAACTGCACGATAAAGTGTAGTATATTGCCACTTAAGTGTGGCTGACCCCTAGGGGTGGATGTTACTGTTGCTTTTAGCCCCAGGAGGACATCTCCTCCAGCTGGCTTATCGACACACGACTGTGTCCTGTTTGCCAAGGAAAGTTATCCCTCTCACCTCGATCTGCAGCACGAACGTATCCGGATTTCAGGGTTATTTCCCTTCGTCGGCGTCCGACAGCTGATGACCTTGGTGAGAGAGACAAAAACCTGGCAAACTTATATCTTCTTTTCCAGTGAAATTCTTCACTGATATTGAAAAGGTGAAAACAAGCAATGTTAATTCTCTAAATGAAGTATTAACAGTAACTGCACGATAAAGTGTAGTATATTGCCACTTAAGTGTGGCTGACCCCTAGGGGTGGATGTTACTGTTGCTTTTAGCCCCAGGAGGACATCTCCTCCAGCTGGCTTATCGACACACGACTGTGTCCTGTTTGCCAAGGGAAGTTATCCCTCTCACCTCGATCTGAAGCACGAACGTATCCGGATTTCAGGGTTATTTCCCTTCGTCGGCGTCCGACAGCTGATGACCTTGGTGAGAGAGACAAAAACCTGGCAAACTTATATCTTCTTTTCCAGTGAAATTCTTCACTGATATTGAAAAGGTGAAAACAAGCAATGTTAATTCTCTAAATGAAGTATTAACAGTAACTGCACGATAAAGTGTAGTATATTTAGAGAATTAACATTGCTTGTTTTCACCTTTTCAATATCAGTGAAGAATTTCACTGGAAAAGAAGATATAAGTTTGCCAGGTTTTTGTCTCTCTCACCAAGGTCATCAGCTGTCGGACGCCGACGAAGGGAAATAACCCTGAAATCCGGATACTTCGTGCTGCAGATCGAGGTGAGAGGGATAACTTCCCTTGGCAAACAGGACACAGTCGTGTGTCGATAAGCCAGCTGGAGGAGATGTCCTCCTGGGGCTAAAAGCAACAGTAGCATCCACCCCTAGGGGTCAGCCACACTTAAGTGGCAATATACTACACTGTATATATATATATATATATATATATATATATATATATATATATATATATATATATATATATATATATATATATATATATATATATATAATACATACATATATATATATATAATACACATGTATAATACATTTTATATATAACACACACACACACACACACACATATATATATTCAGATAAACACATACACATGCACACATATATTTACTTGGCAGCTCTCAAATCATCTACATTGTCAATTGTCTATCAATCTTCACTTTATTCATTCATAAATTTTCCTCTCCACATGATCTCTGTCTCCGTGTATGACATTCTCTCACACGCGCGTGTGTATCCATATTCTTTCCATGATACGTGAACTATCAACAAGTCCCAATCCTTTTTCTCTCCCAGGAAAAAATGTTCTTTCTTTCATTCCTTCTTTGTCGTCTTTCGTATCGAAGTTTAACTGTTCGGAGAATTGAACGTTACTCTCCATTTCTTCTTTACAGTAGAACACTAAAAATTGTGCATATATTGTGTACCTTTGTTATGGTTTTGCTTGTTTTTTGTTGTTTTGCTTTGCTTCGCTTTGGATCACGAACGTTGGCATTACATTTATCGTTTTTTTATGACATATAGCACTCATTTTTTTACAAAATAAAAGTTCAAAAAGTTTACCCTTGATTCTACTTACAAAGTTGGACTGATTTTTTCCCTAACGCTCACTACTGATTTTGTCTCTAACGCTCACTATTATAATTTTTGATCCAGACAGTCTCTTCAATCTAGTCTGACCCCATGATAATATTTTTACTTACACATTATTATTATGTACCACTAGATTGCTTTAAATATTGCTACATGCTTTAATGAACTAAAACATTTTTCTTTGTTCCTCAATATAAATTGCTGAAATTGGGGTGCGTCTACTATAACCGTACGTACGATATATATATCAGAGGTGAGACATATAAAGAGAGAGAGACATATACACACATATACATGTATACCGTCACGGTGGCTATCCGTTTTCCCCTTGCTGTAGATTTGTTATTGACTGAAAAGCGCAAATTCTGAGACGCAGAACTTTCCACACTGAATGCGTTGTTGTCTTTGGGAGTTTTGGGCGATATGGGTCAGCGGCACATTTTTCCTTTGCTATCTTTTTTTTTTCTACAAGTCGTTCTATGTTATCTTGTTGTTTTTTTTTCTCTGATCGACGACTCAACAAGTCTTTGAAGTATTCTGCAGTTCTTCTTTTGATCACTTCCTTTCTTCTTCTTCTTCTTCTTCTTCTTCTTAGGAGGAAGAGGAGGAAGAGGAGGAGGTGGAGGAGAAGAGGAAACTTGTTCTTTGAAGCTGGTTAGAAGTTATTTGGACGAAGTGACCTACCCATGTGAACTGATTTCTTTGATGGCATCATCAGCGCTGGTTGATTTTACTAAGGACACTGATGTTTGTCTGATAGTCCCACACCAGCAGTTTGCAAGAATGTTTCGAACGTAGTATTAATGAAAACTTTTCAAGCGTTTCAGAAGGCAGAAGGTGATAGTTTGTCCATCCTTTACATCAGCATATATATATATATATATATATATATATATATATATATATATATATATGAACACATTTATCGAGAGAGATTGAGAGAGAGAAAGAAAGAAAGAATTTGGGCAACTAGGGGGCATGAAATGAATAATTTTTATGTCGTTTCTGAGTTCTCGGTTCTTTATTACTCTTGTCTTTTCCGCAAGCGAACAAAGTTTACTCTAGCACATCAGATCTGAACTGGATCTCGTCATCAATATCAATGTTAGAAGGCAGTTTACAAAATGGCCGACACTTTTGACAGCCTCTCCCTTTTGATAGAAAATCTATCTTCATCAGATTGACATATTCAATCGAAGTCGTGTAGATGTAAGTTCGAACCCTTGGGAATTGGTTTGGGGGTTTTCTAACGAAAGGTTTGCGACAATAATAGTTGTTGCTTGCAAAGTTGTTTTCTTATTCTTGGATTTTGGTCTACGAACTTTGAAGAACTTTCTGTCTGTTCTACAGGCAATTTCAATGCTTGATGGAAACTTGTCCCTTGTGAGATGCGTCACCATGGCGATAAATTCATCGAACAGAGTAGGGCAATAATACGTCACTGTTTTACGCTCTAGTTGATTTGGAAAGGCTTGGATGGTTTACTAGTGACAAGCATCTTTGCAGGCAGGCGATTATGAAGTTACGAGATTTTGATAAATTTCTCTGGTCAACCAACCGATCAAAGAATGCTCTAAATATCATGATAGACTCTTGAATGCTTTTTTTTATTTGAAGGCTATATACAGCGGCTGATGTTGTTCCTTATGTTTCACTTACTGGTGATGACCCAAAAAGATCATAGCCGTCCCATGAAATTGGTCGTAATCCAGTTTACAACTACAGGTAGGATGGCCTCTGCGACTGGTCCAGTTAATATTTGGTAATCCAAATTAGGACCTTGCGTACGAAGATGATGTAATTGGTGTTGCTATAAGCACACGCGTATAATAATTAAAACTGTTCTTATTTCTATTTTAATGCAGTAATTTATAGAGCTTCGTAAGATTGTTTTATCATATGAAAAAGTTCACTCGATCGAGACGTCTAGCGGGGGAAGAGTCACATTAGTCGGGTAAGTCACTTGACCTGGACGGGTGATACACACACACACACACACACACACACACACACACACACACACACACACACACACACACACACACACACACACACACTCTCTCTCTCTGTTTCATATATTAAGATATATATATGTATGTATGCATATATGTATGTATATATGTGTATGTATGTATATGTATGTATTTATTATGTATGCATGTATTTATGTGTGTATGCAGGTATTGGATCATCCCATAAATAAAGCGGTTTTTTCAATTGCATAAACTAAAAGTCGGAGGAGGACAGGATAAACTACCTGCATCAACTTGCTATTAAAACAGATAGTAATTTTACCTTATCCTTATTCTTAGTGCAAGTTTTGAAGAGGGCGGTTCGATTTTAACAGTTATTTTTTCAAAGCTATAATGGAAGTGACAAAGGAGCATATTTGGCACATTTTGCTTTATGAGTTCCATAAAAGCAACAACATAACGGAAAGTGCGAGAAATATTAATGCAGTATATGGGGATCAGACAATAAGTGTAAGCCTGTGTCAACGGTGGTTCCAGAAACTCCGAGTCGGAAACTACAGCCTAAAAGACGAGCCTCATCCTAGAAGATCTGTAGAGCTCGACGAGGATGGCCTGCAAACCCTGGTTGAACAAAATCCAATCGTACTGTTGAAGAACTAGCAGAGAAGCTTGGATTTGATCATTCAACCATTCATCGATACTTGCGTGTCATCGAAAAAGTTGGCAAATTGGGTCAATGGGTTTCTCACAAACTTTCCGAGTCTAATCGCACGCAGAGAGTGAATGTGTGCTCTTCTTTGTTATCACGTCTCACAAATGAACCTTTTTTGGACCGAATAGTGACTGGTGACAAGAAAGGAGTTCTCTATAAAAATGTCAAGCGCCAAAGACAGTCGGTAGGGAAAGGAGAAACACCGGCACCCTAGGCTAAAGGTCTTCACCCACATAAGATATTGTTATTTGTGAGATATGAAAGGTGAGATATGAAAGGTTTAGTCCACTTTGAACTTTTAAACCCAAACCAATTGATAACAAAGGAAATCTACTGCGAGCAGCTTGAGCAGATGAGCTCCTGGATCCTCAGAACTTTCCAGTCCAGAGAGCAAGATGTCATCATTCTCCTCCATTGTGCAGTAACACCTAGAATAATACTGCCCCTGTGGTCTCCCCACATAAAACAAAACATTACGAGAATTGAGTCATCCCAGAGAGCAATCACTAAAATAAAAGACGCTCTCTCTCTCTCTCTCTCTCTCTATGTACACACACACACACACACACACACACACACACACACACATATATATATATATATATATATATATATATATATATTTATATCACATATTATATTTACAGATAAATTCCTCTATTTACATAATATCAAAGTCTCTTTCATTCTTTTGTTGTCTTACCATTTCTATCAATATATACATACATACATATATATATATATATGGGAGAATGTACGAAAAAACAACAGACGAGGACAGGTGGTGTAAACAACAAAAGGATGTATTAGTATTAGTATAGAGTCACACCTATATATATATATATATATATATATATATATATATATATATATATATATATTCATATCTATATATGAAACCATGCAGAAGGCTGTCAAATACATACATGTGCACATTATATGTGGGGAAGCATGATCTTCGGACTTTGAGCCTCACAGGGGCAATGACTGGTGACCGAGACCTTTTGCGATGTGCCGTGCTTGAAGAGACCCGCAAGCCAAGTGAACCCGTGCTGGTGACACACAAAGAACATCTTTTGAAAGTTGGTCTTTACGGAGGCAAAGTGACTGAGTTCCTTTCGAGTGTTAGGCCTCACGGATGCAATGACCAAGGCCTTTGGCATTATGTCGTGCTTGAGAAGACCCATGAAGCTGAGAAAAATCGCAGTCGTGGTAGATACTGGTGTCACGCAAATTGGCACCTGTGCTAGTGGCACGTAAACGCACCCAAGTGTCACGCAAATGGCACCCGCGCTGGTGGCACGCAAAAACACCCGTTACACTCTCAGACTGGTTGGCGTTAGGAAGGGCATCCAATCGTATAAAACCATGCCAAATCAGACTGGAATCTGGTGCAGCCTTCCAGTGTGCCAGCTCAGTTAAACCGTCCAACCCATGCCAGCATGGACAACAGGCATTAAATGAAGATGATGATGATGATGATGATATGTATATGATGATGATGATATGTTAATATTTAGCAGATTTAACAGAGTGACTCAAGGTCACTCAAAGTTTCGTGTGTTAGCACTTGTTTAATTCATATGAATATATTAAACCACGCAGAAACCTGTCAAGTATACACACATGCACATTTTACACACACACACACACACACACACACACACACACACACACACACACACACACACACACACACAAAAACACACACACTTCTGCACAGTTTTCATCCACTAAATTCTACTCACAAGTATTGGTCAACCTAAGGCTATAAGAGCCAAACAATGTACTAACCAGTAAGATTGAACCTGAAACCATGTGACTACAGCAAACTTCTTAACCATAGAATCACACCTATACATGTGTTTGTGTATGCATGCAAAGAGAAAGAAATGTATATGTCTGTGTGTCTGTCTACAGTCAGCTAGATTATTTATGACCAAGCCCATATGATTTAGTATCATGTTGAGGTATTCATCTTATGTGAATTCATTTTCTGAACATTCATTTAGTGTAATTAATTAATCAATTAATTTATTTATTTATCTGTTTTAAAACTTTTAATATTTTTTTGTAATAGACTTCATAAGTTTCCTCTCATTAATTAACAGATTAAAATTTTTTATCACCAATAATCAGTTTTACATAATCAGGTTTGACTTTAGTTATAAATAACAAGATATCTGTCTGTCTGTCTAATTATTTGTATGAGAGTCTGTGTGTATCTATGTATGTGTGTGTGCGTGCATGTCTTTCTCCACACACACATATATATTCACACACAAACGTGTGAATGAAGTGTGTGTGTGTGCATGTGTATTCTCAGTTTACAGTTGATCATCTTACAGTCAAGTATTTTGTACATTTGAACAAACACACATATGCACACCCATGTACAGATTCAATCACGCATGCACACACACACACACACACACACAAAGCAAGGCTGAAAAGTTCCTGGCTTTGGGTAAAAGAAAATACAAGAGGATCACTTAATTATGGGTTTATTCAACATATTCCCTTCTTCACTTCAGACACTTATTGCAGTGGTCCTTCAGTTTTTCTAAGTCCTGTAAAAGAACTCGGAAAATTGGACCTCAGCCAGGCCTTTCATGATATCCTCAAAGCCAGGAACTTTTCAGCACCCTCTCATATAGGTAAAACCATATAACCAGTGTATAACTGTATATTTATATATTTCTTACTTGAACTATTTATGCGTATAATCTTGTAAATGAGTTAAATCTTAATTTAAATACATTTAAATAGATGAAATCTTAGAATTACCAAAACTAAAAGTTGTGCCCTTTATTTTCAAATTGCTGAACCAACATGATATTATTTTGATTAACATGGGAGCTTTTTATTACTGTTGTTTAACTTCCTAGAAATAACAGTCAAAATTCCTCCAATTCTTACCTAAATGTCTTAAGACAGAAAAGACACATTTGATAATGTTGTCTTACATTTATCACTTTTGAAGAGTAATGGTAATAATAATAATAATAATGATAATAATAGTTTCAAATTTTGGCACAAGGCCAGCAATTTTGGGGTAAGGATTAAGTCGAATGTATTGATCTCCAGTGCTCAAATGGTATTTATTTTATCTAACCCAAAAGGATAAAAGGCAAAGATGACTTCGGTGGAATTTAAATTAAGAACGTTAGGACAGATGAAATGCCACTAAGTATTTTGTCCTGCATGCTAACAGTTCTTCTAGTTCAATAATAATAATAATAATAATAATAATAATAATAATAATAATAATAATAATCCTTTCTACTAAAGACTCAAAGCCTGAAATTTGGTGGGGGTGGGGACAAGTCAATTATTTGACCCCAGTGTTCAACTGGTACTTATTTTATTGACCCTGAAAAGATGAAGGGCAAAATTGACCTTGGCAGAATTTGAACTGAGAATCTAGCAATAGGTGAAATACCACTAAGCATTTCGTCCAGCACGCTACCGATTCTGCCAGCTTGCCACAATAATAATAATAATAATAATAATAATAATAATAATAATAATAATAATAATAATAATAATAATAATAATAATAATAATAATAATAATAATAATAATAATGATCCTTTCTACTATAGGAACAAGGCCTCAAATTTTGGAGGAAGGGACTAATCGATTACATCGACGCCAGTGTTTCACTGGTACTTACTTAATTTATTGACCCTGAAAGGATGAAAGGCAAAGTTGACTTCAGCGGAATTTGAACTCAGAACATAAAGACAGATGAAATTCTACTAAGCATTTTGCCTGGCGGCATATAATAATAATAATAATAATAATAATAATGATAAAGCACAGAATAGTTACTGTTGAAATGCTAGTAATGATGGGTATGTTTAGTTAGGGCTCACCTGGGGTTCAACAACAACAACAACAACAACAACAGTAGCATGATGCTGTTCTTCTCTGTACAACTTTATAATAATACTTTCTATTATCATTAGTTGTGGTTGTTATTTAACTCTAGGTCATCCTTGATCAAGCTGACCTACAATCAAAGGCATTCCAACTTTGACCATCCTGTTCTTTTCTTGTGAGGAGGGAGCCCAAGACAACATTATCCAAAATTTTCACTTATTTTTGAAGACCACAGTGTGTGATATGAGAGGTTGAATGATCATGTTGAAGGCCCCCTCATTGGCTTGTGTACTTTCATTACTGTTTATGCTGTATGAGTCTGTAATTTGATTTGTTACTGCAGTAAAGTATATTGCTGATGTAGTAATTAGTGTTGTTGTTGTTGTTGTTGTTATTTCAACCACAAAATCACAAACAACAACACTGATTATTTACAAAACCACATGCTGTGCCTTGACAAATCATAACAAAACAGGGAAGGAAGGGCTTCACATGGTTGTTCAGTCTTCTAGAAATAGCAACTAAATGTCTCTTAAATAGCATTACATTACCTTAAATATAGAAAGAGTATGTTAGATGATATAATCCTATATATATATATATATATATATATATATATACTTTATTTAAAAGCAGCAGAAATATAACAAAAGACTGTTACTCTGAGTTTCACGTTCCCGTTCATCGGACAGTTTTGTTATTTTATTTTATTTTTTTTTCATTTCTAACAAAACTGTCTGATGAACGGGAACGTGAAACTCAGAGTAACAGTCTTTTGTTATATTTCTGCTGCTTTTAAATAAAGCATATTACTCTACCTCTGGTATTTGAGTACTCTTTTTTTCCACCTTGTTGCACATTTCATGTGCTTACTCCAGTATATATATATATATATATATATATATATATATATACATCTCTCATTACACACACAAACATACCTACATCTGTATAAACACAACTCTATACGGGCACGTGTACATGCACACAAACACAGACACACATAAATACATATATATATATATATATATATATATATATATATATATATAAGTAGAGAGGGGGAGAGAGAGTGATATATATATATATGGGAAAATAATGGGAAAATGAATATGAGATGACCATGATAGGAATGTTTTTGACTATATATCTGCTTGAGCAGGGTTGTCTTGAAGTTAAGCAACCACAACAATATCAAAAATTAAAATATTTTGCATTGTCATAATTTAACCATTTCAATAAGAACTCCATCCAACACATTGTAGTAGCATCACACTAACAAAACAAAAACAAAAAAAACAACCATCACAACAATGTGCATTGTTGTAATGCACATTAACAAAAAATAAATATCAGCAACTTCGACACTAGGGTTTGTTATTTCAGCTGTCAGTGATGTTATAATGAACTATAATTTTGTTGTAATTGGTGTTAAGGTAATGATATTGTGAAGGCCAGTGTTGTGGTATGAGGTCCTATTGTGATAATGGTCAGTGTTATGATAATCCTTATTGTGATAACGCTATATTAGAATATGTCAATCTATGTTATTTCTTCCTAAAGCAGCAAGTTGGTAGAGTCATTAACACATCAGACAAGATGTTTAGCAGTATTTCATCCGTCTTGAGTTCAAATACCACTGAGGTCAACTTTGCCTTTCATCCTTTCGGGGGTCAATAAAATAAGTACCAGTTGAGTACTGGGGTCGATGTGATTGACTTAGCCCCTCCCCCAAAATTGCAAGCCTTATGCCAAAATTTGAAACCAATCTATGTTATTTCATCCTGCTGTTTATGTCCTGAGTTCAAATCTCACCAATGTTTACTTTGCCTATCATCCTTCTAGACCAGGGGTTTCCAAACTTTTTGACTTGCGGACCTCTTTATATCTCAGGCTTTACCCTTATAAACGCTTATGAAATTTATACATAAATATTTGCTTAAAATAGCATATATTTTTACATTTATTTATTTAACAGTATTTAACAAATAGGTTTATTGTCAATTAAAAGATTTCGATTAAAAAACATATATAAAATCAAATTGCCCATAAAAAGTATTTGGTGTCCACGGACCCCCTGTCTTGTCCTTGCGGACCCCCTGTGGTCCGCGGACCACAGTTTGAAAACCCCTGTTCTAGACTCAATAAAATTTAGTACCAGTCAAGTAGTAAAATACTGGAGTTGATGGTATTGACTAACCCACTCTATTCCAATATCAGGCCTTGCACTTATATTAAAAATCAAGGTATTGCTTATGATCTGAAGATCACAGTTGTTTTTGTTACTGTTGTGGCTATATTGACAAGTTTGAGTCCAGTAGTGTTATAGCAATGATGTAAATCAAGTATGGGCCACATGAGTCATAGTTCATCATCAGGTGAGCCACAATACTAAAAGAATTGAAGGTAATTTTCCATTTGGCATGCAATTCAGAAAGTCCAGTGGGCTTCAGGTTGCCCATACCTGATGCAAACTGATGGTTCTCAAACAGACTAATACCAGCACCAACCCTAGCCACAAATATAAGAGAAATATTTTGCTGCCACCCATTTCCCTTTACTAATGAAAAGACAAACTAGAGTCTGTTTCCATATACTTCTTTTTTCTTCAACAGGACATTGATTGTAAAAACATCCTGATTGTAAAAATTTAAAAGATTAATTTTATTCAAAATGGCATCTCCTTTTTTCAATCCTCATCCCAGCCTTTCAGAAATACTGATTGAATAGTTACATAAATGTCTATAGAGAATCTACACCCGCTGTACACTTGTTATTGACTTTGTACACATTGGGGCAGGGTCATGTATTCTATAGTATGATAACCCATTGTCAAAAATATATCAGAGAAACCAAGAGATAGAGCTAGTTGAAGATTAATTTGGTATCCAACTGTTCTTGACTATTCAAAGGTTGAGTGCATAAGACAGTCTTGGTGGAAAGAAGGAGTATACAACGTTATCATAAGTGCAGTCCATCGTATATGAGATTATCAGGGAGTCTATGCATGTTTAATCATTATATATGTACATGTTTATCAAAGAAGCCTTTTTTATGCAGGTGACAAACGGCAGACTATGATACAACCAATATTGTTGTTGGAACTTATGTGATACACCATGTGTTTAAGTTAATAATAGACCAAGTTATAGACAAACTACTAGATTGACTAAATTTATTATATCACTGTAGAACAGTGGTTCTCAACTGGGGTCCATATAAGATTTTGCTGTAAAAATTTATGCACAATAAATTGCTTTATACTTCTACAATTGTTGTTGGCACTCCGTCGCTTACGACGTCAAGGGTTCCAGTTGATCCAATCAACGGAACAGCCTGCTCCTGAAATTAACGTGCAAGTGGCTGAGCACTCCACAGACACATGTACCCTTAACGTAGTTCTCGGGGATATTGAGCATGACACAGTGTGACAAGGCTGACCCTTTGAATTACAGGCACAACAGAAACAGGAAGTAAGAGTGAGAGAAAGTTGTGGTAGAAGAGTACAGCAGGGTTCACCACCATCTCTTGTCGGAGCCTCGTGGAGCTTTAGGTGTTTTCGCTCAATAAACATTCACAACGCCTGGTCTGGGAATCGAAACCACGATCCTATGACCACAAGTCCGCTGCCCTAACCACTGGGCCATTGCGCCTCCACACTTCTACAATACACAAGATATAAATTTTTTTTCTATACAGTTTCTCATGATATTTAATTATAGAAATACATAGGATTGTTTTTAAATAGATTGAATGTCTATGAGGATCCAGGAGAGTAAAATAGGGATCAAAGCGGTTCATAGGCAAAAGGGGGTTGAGAACTACAGCTACAGACCATGTGATAGTCTAACTACATGGCTCTCAAAATCTATTGTATAATTGTTGACCATTCATGATATACTACATGTTGGAATGTAATCTGTGCTGAGAGAACATGTGGCTTTATTAGTTAAATAAATCTTAGACAGACACATGGTTGGATGGGTAATATAGTGTAGGTTGTGTTTGCTTTTTATACCCTATAAAGTTAAGTTTGTGATAGAGTATGAGGTTATCTTAATAAGGTTCAGTTAAAGTACCTCTTCACACAAACGTACCAGCAACAGTCAAAAACAAGTAAAAAAATATACTATATCATGAGGGTGCTCCAGCATGACCGCAGCCACTTGGCTGAAACGCATAAATAAATATTAAAAAATTCAAACAACTGAACCTGTGGAAACATCTATTAGTTTTAGTGTCTGTGCATAACAGGAATGACAGAATATTGACATAAAGATCCTGATAAATAAATAATAAATAAATAAATAATAATAATAATTTCAAAATTTGGTTCATTGATCCCCCCAGTACTTAACTGGTACTTACTTATTTTATTGACTCCCTGAAAGAATGAAAGCAAAGTCAACTTTGATGGAATTTGAACTTAGAACACAAAGATGGACAAACTGCCACTAAGCATTTTATCCAGCTTGCTAACCATTCTGCCAGCTCACTGGCATAACGATGATGATGATGATGAAGAAGAAGAAGAAGCTAAAAGTGTACTTTAGTGGGAAATAAATCAACTCACCTGTATTGGTCAGCTAGGTAAGAAATCCAAAGTGAAAATGTTTGAGTTTATAGATCAAATCAGATTTAAAATCTCACGTCCTTGACTGAAAATTATCAGTGTAGCAATACATCATTTATCATCACTATATACCCTGCTGTTTGTACATACAGATATACAACAGCAGTCTTTATGTATGTATGTGTGAGTGTATATATATATATATGCACACAGATTGTAAACAAGCACTTGTAGTATCCTCCAGATATTACTTCAACATTAAGTGGCCTTTTTTTTTGTTTTTTCTTCTTCTTATTGTTGTTGTTGAAGGTGATATGGTTGATGTTGCTATAAGCACACAGCTGTAATAATCACCATGCTAAATTTTTTATCTTTATGAATCTATTATTTAGTTATATGTGTGTGTATATAAATGTATATATGTATGTGTGTGTGTGTGTGTGTGTGTGTGTGCAATTTAAGTGCTATTAATTAATAAACAGAACTAGAGAAGACCAAAGAAGTATGCAAGCAGTTAAATGCTAAAGGTAAATTGGAAGTTGTGTTTATAAACAATTAATTAAATGTGTATATTAATGAATAAATATTTGAAAATTTGATTGGAAAGGTTTAATTGACTAATTATGAATGAAATATATATATTTATATATATGGAGAGAAGAGAGAAAGTTGCATAAATAATATTGTTTTAAGTAAGTCACTACACGTATATATATATATATATATATATATATATATATATATATATATATATATATATATATATATATCACAAATGTATGTATATATTTATATTTTTGGCCATTTAAAGAATTATGATTTGTTGTTCAAATTGATAAATATTCCAACTTCTTCGAAGTTATTAATTTACTCAGAACTTTTCATGTTACACAGAGACAAAAAAATTTCTTTAGTTACACAGTAACATGCAGGCATATATTTATGCATTCAACATAGACAGATAGATAGATAGATAGATAGATAGATAGATAGATAGATAGATAGAT